>NC_142682.1:13315747-13495747 GCF_964200805.1 Pocillopora damicornis
CGAGCATTTTTAAGTTAAGTAAGTACTTGGGAATTTTTAAGAACATTTGAGAAGTGCGTTAAGCACTTGTCTTGGCTCGTGCTTCTCCGCACTTCTCTGGTGTTCTAAAAAATTCCTGCGTGCCTATATAACGCAACAATGCACTCGGCTCGTTTTTTATTTCTTTAAAATTAGTGTCCACATCCTTCGCATTATTCTCTATGCACTTTAGCAATCAAAGCTTCTCAGGTCGGTTATCATTTCCTTTATTCTCATGATCTTATCTTAGCCTTGTTTGTTATAAGTAGTAAAGTGTAAAAATTTTATTGTGAGAAATGTATTGTTATAAGCTAAACTTTTCTGGTCTTAACTTAAATTACAAAATGTTGTGAAAGAAAAACAACAATAAATTGAGAAAAAACGATCTTATTGAATGATTCAGCAGTATTACTATGAGAAGAAATTAGATGTTGGTCACTTACGCTGGTCTCTTGAAAGGGTTATAGGACAGCAGGTTAACTAGAAAGATATCCAAAAGATCGTAGATTGAAGAAAAAGAAGATTAGATTTAATTTTTAGTTTGCTTCATTTTTGACTTAGGTTAGTTTTCATCATTGACTAGCATTACAAGCCTAGATAAATTAATTTTTCACAGAATTAAGTAATATCCCTTTTTGCTCCCTTGTATTTCTAGATGGCCAAATTTTTTTTATCTTACGCTTGACGCTGTCCTAATGAGAGATAAAAATAGACTATTTGTTTTAAAAAACATACACGCGCTTATCTTAAGGTGAAAATTTTTACGGCTGATGAGAAATGTCCATATCAGGTTCGAAAAAGTGGATCAGAGCCATTACATTGTCCAGTTCATAGCGACAAATTTTAATACCCTTTAAGCGGCAAATTCAATGTAAAATTGCTTCAATAACTCGGAAAAAAACAGGGGTGGGGAAGAACATGGTGCCAACACTGGCCATCGATTAAATGGGCATTGTACAAGCTTCGGCTGGAGCTATGGTGTAGTGAGTTGAGACAGAAAGATCTTAAAAACTCTATCAACAATGATATGGTAATTGTTTGATACCAGTGTTCTACCACCAACAGAGCGTCGAGCGTCGAGCGTCGAGCGTCGAGCGTCGAGCGTCGAGCGTCGAGCGTCGAGCGTCGAGCGTCGAGCGTCGAGCGTCGAGCGTCGAGCGTCGAGCGTCGAGCGTCGAGCGTCGAGCGTCGAGCGTCGAGCGTCGAGCGTCGAGCGTCGAGCGTCGAGCGTCGAGCGTCGAGCGTCGAGCGTCGAGCGTCGAGCGTCGAGCGTCGAGCGTCGAGCGTCGAGCGTCGAGCGTCGAGCGTCGAGCGTCGAGCGTCGAGCGTCGAGCGTCGAGCGTCGAGCGTCGAGCGTCGAGCGTCGAGCGTCGAGCGTCGAGCGTCGAGCGTCGAGCGTCGAGCGTCGAGCGTCGAGCGTCGAGCGTCGAGCGTCGAGCGTCGAGCGTCGAGCGTCGAGCGTCGAGCGTCGAGCGTCGAGCGTCGAGCGTCGAGCGTCGAGCGTCGAGCGTCGAGCGTCGAGCGTCGAGCGTCGAGCGTCGAGCGTCGAGCGTCGAGCGTCGAGCGTCGAGCGTCGAGCGTCGAGCGTTTTATCCTTTCATTCATGTATTCGTCGCAGGCATAGATCATAACAGCGCATTGTATGTAGAAATAAGAACACAGATGAAAAGGGTAATAAGAGATAAGGTTACTAACAATGAAGAACGCGTTTATAGCTTCGTCATTAAATTACGTCCAAGAAGAACTGTCATGGCGGCTGCTACATAGAATTTGTCTTACACTGTGCTATGTGCTATACAATCTTCTTTGCATTTGTCTCTATAAAACTGATGTTACAATTAAGAAGTACAAAGAAGGTTAGTAACTCAATGCAAAATGCATCAAAGCGTAAATTATTTACCTGAAGAAACTTTGTACCAAAAAGGAAAATCACGAATCCTCGACTCCCTTTCATAGCCACTCGATTCAGCAGAAGAAATATTCGCCGGCCCCGACAGAACTGATGACATCCAAGGTAACAGAATTAAAATTACGTGTTTGTTAAATCCGTGGAAGCTGGAAAAGACGTTGACATTTATTGTAGGTCGTAAGCTCTTTCCATGTGCGAGACTGAGCTCAAAAATGAATATTAATTTTAAAAATCATTTGTCATTTAAATGAGTTTTCTTACTTATTCAAAATAACTTTGAGTCCGATATTGTTCGGTCAGCTTCTCAGAAGTTTCAAAGTTTGAATTAAAAAACCAAGTTGGATGTCAAGTTGATAGCTGGTTTCAAAATCAGTGAAATTAAATTGAGCAGTGCCAATATTATTTTTAATCAGTGTTATAGATTAGAGCTGAGATAAAATTTAGCTGGGAGGCATGTCGTTAAAAGAGTGTTTGAAAGATGAAAATTCAGTTCTTCGTGGTATGTATTTCCACGTTCGAGGATTATAGAAAAAAATTTGAGCTTTAGAATTTTTTCAATGAAAAAGTTAAATACTAGATCTGGGGTCCGTATCTTGACAGCTCCGGTAATAATTGATCCTAAAAAGCTGTTTTCATTCGGGAACAAGGTATTTCACCGCGACTTATGGGAATCAAACGAGGGTTTGTTTTCCTGCAACATACCAAAGAACAGGGTCGGCCAGGGGGGGTAGTGGAATACCAATATACCCGAAAAAAAATCGACAAAATACCCCAAAATACCCCAAATTCCTCCAAATATACCCAAAAATAATCGAAGCTTTGAATACTTTATACCTGAAATTCAAAGAAAGTGATATACTGAATACCCATATTTAAGCTGCAATATACCGTATACCCGATTTAAAACGCCCCTGAATACCGAATACCCAAAAACCCTGGCCGAAAATTTTACCCCCCCTTAATTTGTTTTCAAACGACTGATTCCGGCGTCGGGGCAAGTTTCAAAAGAACAGATTCAACCTAGTTTTAGTCACGTTCCAATGAATTGATTACGGAAACTAATCACAATAAAGAATACCTCCGGCGACGAAGATTTAATGACATGTTTTTCGAGCAAGATATGAGCAAGATATGAAAAAGCCAGTGACAACGGAATTATTAACATGAGAGTCTCTGGATGTACAGCATCTGTAGCTGTCGAAGTTTACTCAGCCTCGATCAATATAGACGGAGAAGCACGAAACTTTTGGAAATTGTTTTGATCACCTTTTCAATAATTGCCTTGAATGATTGCCAAAATTGACGTAGTCGCCAAAACTTGTCATTGTCATGCTCCATTATTTACGTATTATAAAACAAACTTTGCTGATTTAGCTGCATTTTCAGCCGACTCAGCCCTAAACCCTCTAAAGGCATTAGAATTATGAGAATCATTGATCGAAGATGATGCTGCAAGTTTTGGGGAAATGAATGATTCATTACATCTCCATGAAAACCTTGACAATCATCTATAATGACTATTACTTTAATGAAAGACGAGCTACTTAAAATACCAACAGTTTCTTCCTGATACCATCTATTGTTATGTAAACCCTCGGTGAAAGATATTAGGGGGCTTCTTAGAACCGGCACGGTGCAACTTGGTGAAAAACAACAACACTTGTAACATTTCATTTATGCGTACATTAGTTCTCTTTTCGCCTAGTTTCTACTAGCTTCTATTTACGTCTACTTCTCTTTGCTCTCTAAAGGTTTTTGAAAGGCCGTTAGCCATTCACAACTATCTTTTGTACGTCAAAGGCGAATACAAAAAACCCTCAAACCGTTTCCTGTTTCATGCGCACACAGGAATGAAGCCTTTTACTCATCAAGAAAATATGTGCCCCCAGGCACGTAAAAGATAATTGATGTGTTTGGAATGATGGCAAAGAAAAACTCAAGCCAACGGTGGTGCAAAAGGTTTAAAAAAAAGAAACGAAAGAAAACGTTGCCTTCAGTTAAAAACAAACAAATCTGCACGTCCTTTAAACTCAATGGTACATTTTTTTTTTCATCGCGACAGCAAGGTCAGGACGTAAAATTTCCCAACGAGGAGTTAGTCTAGAGAGAATACGAAATATTATCGAAGCGGTACAATAGGAATCAATGATCTGTGGCTGAAACGGTCGCTGCGTAAATAACAAGCACTCTTCTAGCGGATGCAATTTAAGGCGCAGGTTGAAACTGTTGTTATTCAGCCTCTGAGTTCAACTGAAGCAGTGTTAAAGCTCTCTATTTCAACAAAGGAAGATGTGGCTCGCACATGTATATTTCGTATTGTTCATTTGTGCAAACTCGCTCGGTAAGTCTTTTCTTTTCACTTTATTTTTGCAACTCCCAAACTAGAGCTGCATGTTTACATCCAGAGTTAACATCGTCATGCAGCATCCCGAGGTACAAGTCTTCCATATTTACCGTTTGACAGCCGCGTAAAAGTAGTTATTTTTGGCAGGCTTCCGCCTGAAAGGCTCCCGCTAAAAAGCGAAATGAAATTTTCTTGATTAACGTTTTCTTTTTCTTCAAATCATGACAGAAAAATCTGTCGGATTTCAACGCTTGACAAAAATTTGTCCAGCCCCGAGGCAGGACGACGGCGCCTTTGAAGATAAGTTAGGCTTGACAAAACTTGTCTCCCGTTTTCGCAAAACTTTGGCCGTTTTCGCAAAACTTTGGCCATTGCGCCTAAGCCATAGGCTTCATTTATCCTGTTTGTGCAAGACGTTGTAATTTAAGGAGATGGAGAGCCCTTCAGATACGAAAAAAAGAGATTTGACGATAACAACTTCCGCAAACAAGGTAACATTCAAGTAACATTCAAACGGAAACGTGATATTGTCCGGGAGACGGTGAAAAGGGAAGGTTTTTATTCATCTTTTTGTTTCTGTGAAGTTCTCGTACAGGGGCAAGCACTGAAGACTGTAATTCTCCTGTGGCACTGATCCTATTTCTTGTTCCGAGTTGGAATCAATTTGGTTTTATATGTGACAAATTAACATCGGTAAAGAAATCGGCACTGGATTATGTCAAAATTTGTCAATATTGTTCGACAGCAATCGCCATGAGTGGAATTTATTTTCATGTTCCTTTCGACAAACTAGCTTGCTCAAATAAACGCAACACTTTGAGAACTTGTCAGTAAAGCCAAAGGTCTTGATATGCTAGAATTATTTGACATTTTGATTTTACAAGACCTAGAAATGGTATTCCACCATTTCGACGACAGATTACTTCCAGTTCATAGTTTTACTCTCTCCTTGCCGATTGGAAACACATAGTATCAAGCACAACAAATTTAAGGATCTTTATGCGACTCCTTCGCCGACAAATTATAACGAACTTAGTATGCAATGTTTTTCTTGCATGGGATCAAAGCGGGCAATCCTGAATGGGAAAAATGGGCTCGGGTAGCCAATCAGAACACAGTTTTCGCCTCATATTGCCCACGGGCGCTACCAGCGATAAGATATAAAAGATAAAAGTATTTAATCAACATTCGATTGCATGCATTTATAAAGTGTGCTGAGCAACTTCTTAAAAATAATAATTGATTGATGGACTTGATTTTAGTAATATTAGTAATTCTATATTCAATTCATGTTAGCATTCACAGTAGTTTGTAATTTAGTTTTAAGCAGTTCTTTGTGAATAATGTGTCGTAAGTGATGTATTGTAGGTAATGTGTTGTAATAGTGTTTATGTGTCGTAAGTAATGAATGTCGTTGTAAAAAAAAAAAGTGATTGTACATGAAATCTATGCTTCTAATAGCAATCCGAAAAGTGACCGAGCTAAGGACATGCCTTAAAGGGAAAATAGGAAGTTTCCATAAGGGTGTTAGACTTTTTTGTTGACAAGAAATTCAAAAGTTGATTTGAAGCAAAAACTTAGTGATAACTTAAAATGCTGCTCAACTGTTTTGCCGGCGGGGTAGCAGTTAATATGAATTTGTCTCAGAAACAGTGCGGTAAACTGAAATTATTGTGAGTTATTAAACCTGTTCTATTTTCAAGCAGTGGTAGGGCAGAAGCACAATATATCACAGTCAGTAGAGTATCGATTAAGGAATGTCCTCCTTTCTTCGTACGACAAAATGGTACGTCCGGTGTTGAAGCCGTCAGATGTTGTTGAAGTCAAATTTGATGTGCAGTTCTTGGCCCTCGCCGAAGTGGTAAGCAAAACCTTACAACGGTGTTTCCAGAAAGTGCATTCCTCATCAACTGCAATTAACTTGTACCGGTAACCTAGCAAAGCTAAAATATGCATCATAACTTGTAAGACTTAGGTAGAGGTGCTTTTTTCTTGTGGCAACAAGGGTAGACCTTAATACAGGGAGCCCCACGTCAAATCCTGGATCCAGAATTTAACTCCTGTACCCTTGTTATTTGTCCACCTCGTCAGACCCACATCAAGTTGGATTACCCACATGTCTCAAGTTACAATGATTCTATTGACCTTTTTATTTTCCTTAAATTTTGTTTCATCGAGTAGCACATCAGAGTTAGATCTAAGCCCTAACACACAAGATGTTGTGCATAAATACATCTTCATAGTGTGACCGTAGTTATGCGTCCGTCATACTCAATACAACCACTCGTCATGGCCAAAAAATTCTGTAACATCAAAGAATAATGTTCCAAGAAGTGTATCTGCTGGCTGGCTTAATTTTTTTTCAATTTCTATTTTCGGATCACTCTGAAACTAAACAGCCGTGGTATTTTAAAACGTCAATGGTACCTCCATTCTCAGTTACCCTCAATTTATAGATAAAATGTCCTCTCCCAGTAAGAACTTTTTTATCTATTGCACACAGGACAATAAAGAACAAACTGTGACAACAGATACAGTGATCACGCAGGTACGTTATGATTCAAATCAGGAAAGTGCAACCTTACAAGGGGTCATATGGAGATCTTAACACAACGCAATTGTGACTGCAAACAAAGTTAGGTTTCAACACGCGAACGCTTTAAAATTTAGTTACATTACGGTTGATCGTGGTTGCTAAAGGGAACAAATAATTACAACGAATTTAAGAGATCCTCACTGCTAAGAACACTACTGAACTAGTAGTAGAAAAAAAAACCGGCTCCCAGTTGGTTTGTTAGCTCAGTTGGTAGAGCGCTGCACCGGTCATGGGTTTAAATTACGTGCGGGCCCGAATTTTTTTTCTGGTCCTATTTTCTACTACTAGTTTAGTAGTGTTCTTAGCTACGTGGATCTCTTAAATTCGTTTCTTCACCGTAGTGCAAATATATGAATTTCATACATCCAAAATCATTATTCATCACTTGGATGGTTTATTTGGACCCAACATATTAACCAGCTCCTAGTTGGCTTGTTAGCTCAGTTGGTAGAGCGCTGCAGTGGTATCGCAGAGGTCATGGGTTCCAATCCCGTAATAGCCTGAGTTTTTTTTCAGGTCCTATTTTCAACTACTAGTTCGGTAGTGTTATTAGCTGCGAGGATCTCTTAAATTCGTTTCTTCACTGCAGTGCAAATATATGAATTTCATATATCCAAAATAATTACAAGCTATTACATAGCAGAAGGAATAGGAAAACGCAAAACAAGGAAAGACACTTACAAACGTTGTGTGACTTACGAGCACGAAGGACAGAAAAACTAAAAGATGATCACAGTGAAGGAATCGATGTTAACCTAATGGACTCTGATACTCCAATGTTCAATCTTTTTGAAAAACTTTTACGAATGAAATTAAACAAAGCAGAATTATGGGAAAAATCTAACAGAATACAAATCGCCGCGAGTGAAAAGAATGCGAAAACATAACCAAAATGTGCGTGCAAAAACACAAATGTAATTAGGAACGTAGAAAGAAAAAAATCACAAAGTGGGAATGCCGCAGTAACAGCAACCTTCTAGTAGACTTCATTACTTTACTTGGTAGAAGATCCAAAAGAATTCTGATTTATTTGTCTCGGTATATCTAAAGGAATTGGAGCGAGGTTGAGACAATCGTCAAACCTTTTATTGATTCTCCCAGGCATGCATTATTCAGCCATTCATCCCTTTGTCCATCGTTTCGTTTTTGTCTTTTTAGCAAATATTTCATCACATCAACCCGTAAATTGATGCATCCTGTCCCTATCGTTAGTTAAGGGTAGTAAAATAAAACTGAGTACATTTTAACCCTGGCTTGGTGGCTGATTGCAAACAAATGAGGGAAAAGGGTTGCAAACGTCATTTTGATTTAAAGTAACCAGATTTTAAATAGGTCACTTAGTAAAACTTAACAAAATAGGTAACTGACGCCAAGCTGTAGTTGTCGGTAGGTCAACTGGAAACGGATTAAGCTCATGACCAAACATGAGTTGTCGCAAAGTCTTATAATTTTATTCCTTGGCGTACAGGAATGGAATAATCCTTACCTACGTTGGGATCCTTTGAATTATGAAAACTTAACACGGATACTTGTGGATCCAAGAGAAGTTTGGGTACCTGATATAGTACTAGAAAACAAGTAAGTTGATTTCTGTAGCAATTTCAGTAAATAAATGTTGCCTTTGGCTGATCAAGGATGAGGCTTTCATGACGCTTTGGAAGTATCAAGCATTAAGCTAGTGTCCTAAAAGAAACCGTCGGGAAAGATTGAAATGCTCGAGTGTTCATACCAAGTAACAGGAGGTTTGCACGTGCAAGTATTATTCAGTTGATAATCAATATTGAAAATACACTCCAAATTTTTAGACTGCGAGATTGTTTTGCATCGTATTCGGACTTCAAAATAAAATTAAACGAAAAATCAAGAAAAAAAAAAAGAAACATAAAAAGAAACTGAATGTTTTTTTCTTACTTTTTATGCAACCATGAATTCACTCCACAAAGCTAGCATTGAGGACTTTCTATTGGAGCATTTTAACTTTCATCACGAATAAACGGGCATACAGTTATGCGGTGGTGCGGCTAGCACATTCCTCTCTGGGTCTGATTCAAGATACTGGACTCAAAGTTGTTTTAAAACCAAATTTAAATTTCGTGAGCTCATAATGAGTCGCAGTTCTTTAATGGGTATAAGTGTTATGAACTACTAAAATTAGGAATGTTCTGGCCATGAGTTTGGGGATTGTTTAAGCCTATTAGATTATCTTGAAATCATTGTGCGAGTCAAGTGAGCCTTGGTTTTTCATGTTCTGCAAGACCACACATTACGTTTAGGGTGATGTGTTCTTGACCATTATAATGGGTCTTAGTTATTTTACGATAATCGTTGTTGCTTTTTGTGTTGAGTTTGTGCTGGACCTTTTTCATTTCGAATGTGAGGTGAAATCGTTTTTTAACGATCTAAAAATATGATTACTCCTGCAAGATCAGTTGTCCCGCAAGTTCAAACATGCCTATTGATGGAATATTTAAGAGCGCGTACTCAGGGCTAAACTAGAAAGAAATAGAGACTTAGTCATTCAGACAAAGAGCCATTAAGAGTCTGTAACCCTTTAATTCCCAAGATGTCCTTAGTAATTCTCCTTACTGTCTGCCATACAGTTCTTGTCATGTTAGTTTGGAGAATTTGGTATTGGATCAACTTATGATCCCCTAATTGATATTTTTCTTCATTTTCATCATGTGAGTTAGGGGACTCCGTTTGTGCGAGTTGCTCGAGCTTCTTTACCCTTAAAGTCTAACATAAGCATTACTGACACTCTCTACAAATCCATTTCTTCCAACCTCCAGTGCCGACCTTGGGGTCGTTCAAGCGGGGCACGTGGAAAAATTCCGAAGTTGGGTGCGTGTGAACAGCGGTGGTCAGAACACGTGGCTATCTCCAGCAACGTTCAAAAGCAAGTGTGCGCTTAGTTTCAAAAACTTTCCCTTTGACATACAGAAGTGCAACCTGGTTTTTCGTTCAGTAACTGCTGATCGTACCCTTTTGAACATCGACACTACACCCATCAAGAACGATGATCCTGAGAAAGGTATAATTACATGACAATATTTGTGTGACAATTTGAAGAAAATAGGTCCTGAGTCAACTCAAATAAACTATTGCCTTTGAAAAACAATAAGGAGTGCAATTAAATATATCCTTAATTGCCTTATTTTTCATGACTTAGAGCTTAATCTCGCGGCATCTAATGGTTATTGGTCTCTAAGAAGCTTTGAGATCAAGATAGAGGATAAAAAGCAATCACCGATTTTCAGCAAAGTTGAAGTATCATTTCGTATTGGACGTAAACCCTTGTTCTTTGTCCTTTTCACCATCGTTCCTTGCATGATCATTGGGCTGCTGGTTCTTGTGAGTTTCTTTATTCCCACGGAGAGCGGCGGAAGGATCGGACTGTGCTCAACGATTCTGCTGTCAGTCAGTGTGTACCTACTTGTCGTCGTAAATCAGCTTCCGGAACAGTCCGACGAGTTGCCCATTATTGGTGTTTACTACATTGTGATCATGTTTGAGATCGGTCTGGCGCTGACTGTCACAGTTGTTGTCATGATGGCTCATCACGCGACTTCCGAGCCACCCAGCATCTTGACCTGGATAACAGGTGAGGTTAATAACTGAAAATCTGTCCATCTCAGTAAAATAGAAAAATGTGAACTCAAAGTCAGTAAGTGACAGTAGTAATCTCAATGGTAACTCGTGACACGGTGAATTTATCACATTCATGAAGATGACGATGGTGACGATGATAACGACGATGATGATTACAGCGAGAAAGGAAATTGCAAATAGTGACAGACGCTGTACAAACAACACCTCTGATCTCGGTCATGACTATAATTTACAAATGAACTTAAAGGTGGACGTTGCATCATACATCATTGATATTAGTGCCCGGCGGTTGACAGGAAAGAGGTGACTTAGAAATATTTCCCCACCAATTTTGCGAAACTAAAATATTCCTTAATTTATAAAATTTCAGTGTTTAACAGGATTGGTTGCTGCCTAAGACACAATAGAAGAAAACTTTACTTTGGCTCTACTCTCGGTGCATCTCCTGAAGTTAGGGAAAGAAACACAAACATTGAAATGGAGGAAACTGCTAATGTTAAGCAAGAAAAGGTTGATGAGCAGAGTTCAGCTTACACCCACGGGGAGGAAACACCACCCACCTCGGTTTCTAAAGAAGAAGTCGACAAGAAAACCTGGGAGGACATCGCTCAAGCACTCGACCGTATTTTCTTCTGGTTGTTTTTGGCACTGGTTGTGTTTACTTCCATTGCAATCTACTCATACGCAGGGAAGCTTTAATCGCTCGGTCAACGTAATTTCTATCAGGTCTTAACTTTAAATGCTGCTGAGTTTAGTCCACTCTGGTTATTATTTTTATATCAATCACATGTCTGATTAGTTTAAGCAGTTTTTGTTTTTTGTTACCCTTAACGTTTCACAGATGTAGAATCTGAAAACCTCTGGTAAACCCTATTGATACAGGAACTGGTTAGGTGATGCAAAAACCTTTTCTTTTAATACATAACAGCTCAGTGTGTCAAGTGACTGTAATCGATTAACGTGTTGTACCTTATCGCGTTTGTGCAGGGATTATATACCCTTTTTGTACTTTTCTGTATCTGTGTGCGAACTAATAAATCTGAGTCTTTTCTTCGAGAAACCCTTGCGAAGATTTGCTCATAAGGCTTGACTAATTTGCGTTCCAAAAAATTCTGAAAATTGCCAAATTACTGCTGCACGCTATTGTCAAAGTGAGAAAGGGCAGCAACCATCGCTCTGAGCGAAATTTTCAATTTGGTCGTTTCGTACCCAGTTTGAGTAAGTTCATACCCGAACCGCTGGTTGATTCGTACCCGTCCCAATATTCATTCTTTCAAAATGCCTTGCGCGTGAGCGCAAGTGCAAGTGTCGAGTGTTGCTTATGATGTTAGTAGAGTCAAGCGAGTCTTACTTGTGTATACTCATGACCTCCTTAACAATAACAACTAAATTACTTCTTGGTGTAAGACAAGTGCCATATTTTATATAGAACAGGCTAGTTTATATACTTGTGACTTTATTGGCAATATCTGGGTCTGATAGCTCATTAGTGCCTCACGAAAGATAAATGTAATTTTTTGTTAGAAGTATATTTGTCGGTATTCGCGATAGAAGACAAATTCAGTTTCATTATTTCTAAAAATTGAAAGTGATGATGAAACATTAGTTTGCATTTTAACTTCATTAAGGCTGGAAAATATATATCTAAGTTCGCAACTAATTCATTAAGCGAGTGCGCTAAAAACTGAGGTTTTGATGATAGAACTTGTAAGTTCATTGAGAATGGAAAATAAATAAATAACTACTACAACTAATTTACTTAAGGGAGTGCGCTCTTAACGGATGTCGCATGAGAAAACCAAGAGAAGAGAAAATGTCGAGAGAGAACCTTTCCTCTTTCCCTTCATTTTTCGTGTTGTCTTCCCAAAACCAATAATACCTAATCCAACAGAGATTAAAGAATTGATCGCCTATTGCGGTCCATTCCATTATTGAACTTACAACTTTCAGGCCTCACAGTCACTTCTCTTGGAGACGAATTAAAGCGACATTATGGGAACGTTTAGAAAAGGCTTATCCACATTTAATGAATAAACCTGTCCACACAAGTGACTGCTTTGTGCCAGTCTTGAGGCAATCCTTCACCTGCCCCGCCCCTAAACTAATCTTAAAGGTATTTCTAGGGGGGTGGGGTGGGGGGGGGGGAAGAACCTCGATTTTCGCTTTGCCCGAAGCCTGTCTTCGGTTGTTCTCGAGGAAAAAGAGAAGAAAAAAGAAGCCTGGACTCACTTTCTAACTGGCGGCTATTTATCACGCCCATTCGAAATAACTGATAATTAAGAATAACAATATAAAAGTGCTTTTATTTCAGTTATGCACTACATAAAGCTTTAACTTAAATAGTCGTACTTTTAAAGTCGGTAATAACCTCCACCCATCGATTGTCAAAATATTCTTGTTCGTGAAACAACTTCCAACAGTTTCGTAACGTTTGGCTGGCTCAGTTGATTAATTATTTCATGACATGTTTTGTGTTTTTCTTTTCAGTTTGTTTCGTTTGCTTGATTTTTTTAAACGTTCTGAATTCTTTAATGTTTTATAAGCCTTGTCAATGTGACTAAGAATACAGACAAGTCCGATCGCTAACACTTTGTCTGTAAAAATGACAAAAAAGGGTATAGACTTCAAATTCACTGGGAGTACTTTTTCTCCTTCATAAAAAGAACTCTAGCACGACGATTCATCAGGCTGATTTTTGAGACAAAAATACGTTATTGAATGGAGAGGGAAAAGACTAGACGAGTTTCTGACCGAGAGGATTATAAACAAAACTACTGTACTTCTTTGGGTAAGCGTGACGGTGGTTCGTCACGCAGTATTACGATTGCATGACAACCCGCACGACTATTACAACAACTGGTGACCAATAGTGGTGAAGAAACTAAAAGAACAAGACTCGCTTCTTTCTAAATAACCAGAGACATAATAAAACCGGCTTTGCACAACTTTCCACAGCTTTTCTTTCTCGATTTCGTTTGCTCCTGTCATGAAATACTCGTTGCCTACATGAAAGTCCTCGACAAAACCCTTACTTTTGTGAACCGGAAGTTCTCTTTCTACCTTCGACTGTAAAGATGTTTGCCTACTTGTCAAAAGGCATTTAGCTTCGTGTATTCAGCCCGAATGAGAAATAATCATCCAACTGATGACAAAGTAAAACAAGAATATAGGATAAACTGTGAGAGCTTTCCTGTTTGCCGGCTGGCTATCACCAAGGAACTTCACAGAAGCTATAAAGAAAAAAGAAATATGTAAATCGGTGAAAGGGAGAATAGAATGTTAAGTTTCTATAGGGAGTTTACATATAGCACATGAGAAACTGCGAACGCTTTGGGGGATACGATAGTTAATCAATACCTTATCAAAAGAAAAACAAAAATAAAATAAAAGGCTCGATTCTTTCGAAGAAAAACTCTTGACGTCTGACCCCAGCAAAAGTGTTGTACTTGAGTTTGAGAACTTTCTATTGCATGTTCTTGATCTTGCTCGTTTACAACACTGGAAAGCCTTGAGTTCTGGCTAACCTCCCTTCCACGCATAATTACTCGTTCGCCGAAAAGCAAAAACGCTAGAGCAAATACTGTGTCAGCATTTAAAAAAACACTGAAACTACAAAAATTACAAATTAAGCGTAAACGAGACCTATAGAAAGAAAGAAAAATAAAGTCTGTAGAAAGCGGACTTCACGCTGCTTACGATTTCTGACCCTCTTCACGCTGCGAGACGCGATTGATTTTCTATTCCAGTTTATTTGACTTGTAGGACTCTAAGCAACACTGTAATATTCGAAAGGAATCTGACAACGTATTTACTTTATATTCAACGCCGCTAAGAGTTGATATAAGACATATCGTTTCGTACTTATTCTTCCGCATTAGGTCCTCCAGACTCTCAATTGTGATAGTCGAAAAGAAAATATGTCGCACCGAAGCTAAAATTGCGACTCTTTAACGATGAGAAACTTGAAAGAGAAATTTATGCAAAACAAGATGTCGCCTGCCACGTGTGAATAATGCATATTTTTCACCAAAAACAATACGGAACCTGACAATGACACGGTTGTTTAGCTTTACACTAGTTTCGAAGACTCGAAAGTTGTTATTATGAAAGGTTTTGTTCGGAAATAGAGCGTAAAATCAAAATATTACACGATCATGTGTTCTAGAAGGTTTCTGCCTACGCTTGGGCTTTCAGTAGTTCTGTGCTGTGTAGCGTTCGGAGGATATTACTCGTTTCTTAAAGCCACCATTGATGGTGGCTATACGGAGTGGTCTGTGTGGAGTAACTGCTCGAAAGACTGCGGGGAGGGATTTCAAACACGATATCGAAACTGTGCACAACCACCGCCTGGGAGATACGGTAAAGACTGTTATCGTTTCGGCCCAAACAATGACAAAAAGCCTTGCTTCTTGAAAATATGTCCCATCGACGGAAAATTCAGCGAATGGAGCAGCTTTTCGGCATGCGACAGATCGTGTGGCGGAGGAAAGCAATTTAGAACTAGGCAATGCAACAATCCACCAGCGGTTTTCGAAGGGAAGCCTTGTGAGGGACCATCGCGGCAAGAACAACCCTGTAATACTCATGAGTGTCCTATTGATGGCGGTTATACGCAGTGGAGTGAGTACGGGCCGTGCTCTGTAACGTGTGGAGAGGGAGTTAAGACCAGAAGGAGGACATGTTCAAACCCGCCGCCGAGCAAAGGTGGAAAACCTTGCACGGATCCAGCAGAGGAATATACCCAATGCGGCGGTCCGTGTCCTGTTGATGGTGGTTACACGGAGTGGACCGAATACGGACCATGTTCCGTAACGTGTGGCAAAGGAACTAGGATCAGAACGAGGACATGTACAAATCCAAGGCCAAGCGATGGCGGAAAATCCTGCGATGAACCCTCCAGCGAATACATTGCCTGCGATGAGGGAGCGTGTCCAGCGATTCAAAAACCAGAAGAAACACAACGAGGCGATCAACTCGCACCACAACCTGATCGACAGGCGCCGGCTTAATATCACAAGGACAGAATCAGTAACACGACTGTAATTTACTTATGTCCACAGGTAATTAGAAAAATTATTAATGATTGATTTTTTAAGTAGTACTGTTCTGAGAGGAAAACATTTCGTGACAATATTAGCGTGTTGGCAAATGACACGCTACAATAAGCAAATATCAAGGATGTAGAACACCTCTCTGAGTCAAAAGAGATATTCACAATTCTTACTCGTATTGACAGATTGATATTCGAATGACCAGTTTGCAAAGCGATGCAGAGTAGCAAAAGGGAAAAAACAGAATTCAATTTTATAAAATTTATGCAGAAATAGGGCTGTTATTAATACTTAGTAAAATGAATGTATATCAAGAAACGGGAGGGTTATAAATATTTATCAGAGAATTGTGGTACGGACTCGAATCGTTAGAGTTTTGCTTTGAAATTGTGATTCGATCAGGAAAAATCTTTCATATCTCACAGAGTATAGGGAAAATAACTAGGGATAGGGAAAATAACTAGGGATAGGAAAAAGAAGAGAACAAAAACAAAAGAAAAAAAAAATATATATATATATATTTAGAACCAAAACAATAAAAAAAGTGAAGTTAATACAGTGAACACAGAGAAAGAACAAAGTTGTTGTTTCAAAAATCCTTGTTAAATAGCTGACCTTCTTGCCAAAGAACATTGACCGCCATTAGAGATGTCACTTTATACAGACATGCAAAGAAAATGTGTTCCCTTATGATTGCTAGATAGCTTACTTTCCCCAAAGTAAAAATTCCATCAAGTGGTGGAGCAATTTTTTATCAGCCCACATAGGCTACAAAATGTCTTGTTTCCTGACCATGTGCTAAAACGACCCTATTTGTATTTTTTTGGGTTTTTTTTTGAAGAAGTGAAAAATAATAAAAGTTATTCTAAATTTACATTCCCTGCTTTACATATTAAAAAAACACATTAAGGTTTTAGTTTAGCAAAAAAAAACTAATTCATGTCTGGTTCAGTAGTCATAAAAACATTTGATAGTTAAAAAACATTTGGGTTGGAAAACATCAGCATGCACATGAGAAAGTACAGCCTGGCCTTCTTACTTAGCATCCAGGATTTTTCCTGGATTTAGGCTTCCCTGGCATTTTCATTCCTTTTTCTTCCCTTTTTTTTTCTTTTCTTGTTTTGTTTGTTTATATTCAATTCTTGGCCAGCAATCAAATCACTTTTTTGAGAGGGAAGGCTATGAGCAATGAAATATTTTAAAGGGATGGTCTAATTACATCTAAGTACACATATAAACAACATTTGCAATTATTTCATGCATCTGTGAACACCTTATAACACATTACAAATTCAAACACCACCATTGACTTGGGCATCACCTTCTTTTTTTTGTCCAAAGACTGCACAATGTTTTAGTGGTATATTAACTCTATTAGTGATAAGCATGCAATTTCTCCCAATTACATCACCCCTACATCAAACATTCCAGCCATGAGAATAAAGAAAATGCTTCCAAACTAAAGAAGCTCTTGATTGTTAGACAAAATCTCCTTGTAAGCACCAAAGGAAATGTATACAGAACAGTATGGAAAACTGGCATACTGATTTTAGGGTAAAAAGGGTTGAAACATGTTGACTGGCAATGTATAACAAAGCTACAGAAAGGAAAAATCATGTAAAATAACAACACCTCACTCACCAAATGTCGACCAAGCAAATCCTAATATGACAACAATAAATCGAACAGCAAATAAAGCCAGTGTCTGCTTAGTGAATAAAATCAACTGACACACAGTCAATGCTATATCCAATGGGAGAATACAATATCCTAGAACACAAACACTCTGGAAAAAGGATCTGAAAAAATAGGAAAAAAGAAAATCAATATTGTTGACATTGCTTCTGATAAAATTCTATTAGAAAGTGTGGGAAATTCTGTGGATGAGAATGCATGTTCTTACTTTTTTTAAAATCATTATTTTAAAGGCACAATGATATTTCAAGGGTTTCTTAATTTATATGGGAATTTCTCAATTATCACTCCTTCAGCAACAAAGTGACCATAAAGCCACCTGGCACAATATGTATTAGTAATTAGATTATGCCTTAACATCCAAACTATCCTCTCCCTAATTTCCAGTTGATCACTGGTTGATGAACAGCTTGGCAAAAATATTTAAAGTTCATTCAAACAGATGAAAAGCCTGACTTAAAGCAGACATTCCACAGACTGGTAGACGCACATAAATTTTTTTTAAGTAGAATGTGTTCCTTTCTACTAGTCTATTATCAGAATTTTTGCTTTGCTTGAATTATTTTTTAATCTGAAATATTCTATTATCTATGGACAAAAAAAGGGCCACTTTCACTGTTCCTAAAGTTTTAGTAGTGGAGAGGTTTTGCTGTATCTGCTTTGCTTCATTTAGAAACAAGGTAAGGTTAATAAACTTAATCAGACAAATGAACATTTCTTTCAATGCACTGAGATTATCAATAACCTAAAATAAAAACAGGACAGTGGCCAGGGTTATAATTCATCTTTATATATAAAGTCACTTCCTGTTTCAAACTTTTTTTATTCCAGTGTTTGGTCCAAAGACTTCTATAACAGTTTTCAAAGTTTTAAGCTTGAGAGCTGAAGTACTTTACTCAATGAAATAACTTTTACCCAGAGAATGCCTTTCTATCTGAATATGAATTTTAACCCAGGTTGCACTTTGATTTTCAATCTTTTATCTCAAGAGGCTGGACTAGCTTTTACTTACATTGTTCCACCAAGTAACTTGGAATTAACTGTAACAACCAGAGCTCCAACCCAGACCACCACAAACACCTCAGCAAACTGAGGTCCTCCATCACTGTAACTGTCAACCGCAGTATGGCCTTGCAGCATCCTAATGGAAATTACATGAAAATAGTAAACAGCAGAAATGAAACACTTTCAATGTATGTTAACCAGCAATGCTTGAAACACAAGCTTTAGAAACTCTCAACAGTGCCCACTTTACATCATCAACTCCTTTAATAAAACCAGATTACCTTGTTATACCCTCACCCCCAACTCCTGCCACCAACACAGCACCAAATTTTCTTTAGACATTTACCTCCTCAACCCTTTAACTCCCATGAGTGACCAAGACAGAATTTCTCCTTACAATATCAATACAATATCAACCAGATAAGTGATGAGAATAAGGAATAATATATCAATCATGGGATTACTAGTCAATCTGACACCATATTCTCCAAACTAACATAATGGGAATCCTTTGGCAGACAGTAAGGAGAATTACTTATGAGGTCTTGGGAGTCAAAGGGTTAATCATTAAGCTGAGTACACAGAACTACAGCAACCTAACCAAGCATATAAGAACAAACTCAAATTTCCATTTCATACATTGTATGTGCCTCACAATGCATGGTAAAAACCTACTCAACAAGTATGGCTTTAAATAAAGAACCAAAAAATAATGTCAAGATTATATTTGACTCTAGAGTTAAATTATGGTAACTGCATAACAACAAGAAATCTATACACCTCTATTGAGAGGAAAAATACACGTCAGGTAGCCTCCATGGTTACTTCAAGTTGTTGCAAGTATGCTTATATCATATTACCACATACAAACATGCACATGTAGCTAAAAGGACTGGATTAATCAGATATATAAGTTCATATTTAGCTTTTGAGCTATGATTTAAGTTCGTAGCGTTTAAATCTTCTTTCTTAAAAAAGAATGATAAAAAAGACCTTTACAAACACTCTAACCGCTAGTTGCAAAGATAAATTAAATGCAATTTAAGACAAAAGGTAAACTTAGATAAAAAATTGTCTTCGAGTGCATAAATTACTTACATCGCCAGAAGAACACAAAGAATTAAAGGACCCCATAGATCCCCTGAAAATAGAGGAATAACCAGCGATTACCAGTCAGCCTTTAATGAGCGTCGCAAAATATTAGATAGTCTTAATGCTAAGTGATATTACGATCGGATCATTCATACGTGACAGCCATATATAAAGTACATCTTACAATCACGCAGGAGGCTTTTACTTTGTCTTGGAACTAGTACATGAAGGAATTTCTTGCCAACTGCGGTCAAATCTCGCTTCTATATCGAAAAGAGGAAATCAGAAACGAAAAAAGTTATTTCATTCAGAGCCAACCTCAACAATCGAACTAGAAACACGCTACAACTAGAATTTTCGACACCAAATACGAATGAAACTGTTTGAAATCAAACTCACTAAAGTAACAGAAACAGGTTCATCTAGAGTGCTAGGTTCTTCGTCTTCCTCTGGGGCACCAGGCACAGTTATATCGCCTTCAATTTCCACATTCACAGCCGTCGGGACAAAACCAGGATCCGACGCCATTTTGAATTTCTGCTTTAGGCTGGAAAGTCGCTGACCGTGACATCGCGGGCGTTGTGACAATGTGAGATAAATTTATTAAGATTATTCTGCATTTGAGGAGGAGGTCCTGTTGTCTTCAGCCAGCCCGCGAAGGAGTAGGGTTAAACCAGACAAAAGCTTATAAATCCTTTGCTACAAAATGGCTTTTGGCTACAGAGAAAATAGAACGCGCCGATATTTCATATTAGGGACTTTAAGAACTGAGAACGCGGTGGTTTGGAAAACGTGAGGACCGAGAGTGGGGCTGGGGCGAGCACCGCGTTCTAAGCGCGGGAAATATGTAGTTAAGATCAACAACGCGATCATTTAGACTAATAGTTATGGTCTGGAAAACAGTGAAAACGCTTTTCGCCTTTCCCTATAAGAATGACTCAAAACTCATTTAAGACTTTACAGGAAGCTTTGCTCCTTTCTCTGGAAGGAAAGCTAATAGATGACGAAGAATTTGCCGTGCTGTATGAAGAATTCACTCCCCAAAACCTTCCGTTTCGCCACTGGGATTATGAAAAATTTTCCCTCGAAAACAAAGACCCCGCAGAGTGTAAGGCAGACTTCAGATTTGAAAAGAGTGACATCTCATTGTTGGTGGATGTTTTACAGATGCCTGATACCTTCACATGCCCGAATGGTACCGTTCGTGATTCAACAGAAGGACTTTGTGTTATACTAAAGCGTTTTAGCTATCCATGTAGGTTGTGTGATATGATTTCTACTTTTGGTCGATCAGTACCCGAGCTTAGCATGATTAGCAACGAAGTTACTGAATGGATGTACAATGCTCATGGCCACAGGATTACCGAATAGAATCATTTCATTATGTCTCCTAACCTACTGCAAACTCACTCTGTAGCAATTCATGACAAAGGTGCCGCCTTGGACAACTGTTTCGGCTTTGTTGATGGAACCGTTCGTCCCATATCAAAACCAGGAGTCAATCAAAGAGCTGTTTATAATGGCCACAAGCGTGTTCACGCTCTTAAATTTCAATCCTTTGCCCTACCAAATGGATTGATTGGCAATCTGTTTAGACCAGTAGGTAACGGTATATTCATTCATTTTTTAGTGGGATAGTGCCGCAGCTGTTTTCACTTGGATAGACATGTTTATCACTTATGTGAAGTTAAAAGTTAGATTGATTTCTTTTCTCAAAAGGTTAAGCTAACCTTTCTTGATGACTTCCTCCCGGTCTCTCAAATCAGAGGTATTTTCAGTAGCTCCCACTCCCAATTTTTATTAGAGGAACTAGTTTTCCTGTCACCACAGACCAATAAATTCTAAACTCTGACTTACAGGCCATAAGTACCTGGACTGCAAGAATAATAGCCAGCCAATCCTATGTTGTTTTTGGCCTACTCACTTACTAAGCTAATCAATGGTCTACATAGGTAACAGTTTGTCAGCCAGCCAATGTGTAACTGATTGTGGTTCAAAAATTATTTTTTTTGCCCTTGTTCAGAGGGACGAATGCATGATGCAAGAATGCTGGACACATCTGGCCTTTATGTTGACCTGGCACAGTTCGCCTTTTCTCCTGCTGGACAAGAGATGTGTATCTACGGGGATCTGGCATATCCTCTATGTACCCATCTGCAGTGCCCCTTCAGACATGGGATGTTAACAAGACAAATGGAAGAGTTTAATGCATCTATGAGTTCTGTACGCACAAGTGTGGATGGTTGTTTGGAGACCTTATAAATTATTTCAAGTTTCTTGACTCCAAAAAAAATCTCAAAATTGGCCTTAGTCATGTAGGAAAAATGTACATTGTTTGTACACTTTTGCGGAATGCTTTAACATGTCTTTACCGCAATACGACTGCTGACTACTTTGGCCTTGATCCACCACCACTAATCGATTACTTTAGCTAAAATACTGTAACAAAAACACCTGTCAATGCCTAAGTTTGCATAAAATCTTGCATAAAATCCTGATTGAACAGTCTGTGGGAATGTTACGACAAGTAGATCTAAACAAAGGGGTGGCAAATAACACTTTGAGTTCAACATTTTGTGAAAATGTAAATCTTAAACATGTAAACATTGAGAAATAAAAATTTAATGTCTACTTGTTAAGCATTTTACTCATGACGCCCATGACCTGCTGCATTATGAGCATTTGTTGCTGCTGGAATTGTTGCTGTTGCTGTTGATTTTGCAGTTGTTGCTGCTGGAACTGTTGCTGTTGTTGCTGATTTTGCAGTTGTTGCTGGTGCATTAGCTTCAGCATATCAGCCTGTTGTTGTTGCACTTGAAGTTGTTGTTCCTGTCTTCCCTTTTCCAGCTCAAGTTCCTTTTCTCTAATTTCTGCAGACTTCTGTGCTCTTTCCTTTAGAAACTCCATGGCATCTCCAGTTTTTCTTCTTGTTCGTTTTGGTTTGTCCTCACCCTCTTTGGCTCCCTCTGAAGCCCTTTTTTTGCTTTGGGAAAGCCTTTCCATAGCTTTCATTCTTGCATCTTCTGCTTTACCTTTGTCAGCTTTATCCTTACTACATGTATCTGTGGGAGAACTCTCTTCAAGTGCAATAATTTGCTGTATTAGGTCATCTAATTCACTTGGCTCATCTGGGGATATTCCTGATGCTCTTTCTTCAGCTCTGATTTTTTTCTTGTACTTGTTTACCAAGACATTAATGTGGTCCCGGATGGCTCTGTGGTCAACATTAAATTGTGGGGAATCACATTTGTTTAGAACATCTACAATTTTCTTCCAAGTTTCACTGCACTGGGGAGTCCCCTTTTTGTATACATAGGGATTTTGAAACACTACTTCTCTGCACAGTATAATATTGTGCTGTTCAGTCCAGTACATTACATTGCTATGTGAAAATAAAAACAAAGAGAATATTAGAATAAAATTCACTCCAAAAAACCCTTTCTTTTGAATTGAAACTAAATGTTATTAATCTCAAAGCTAATTTTCATGCTTGTTCAAAAAAGTGAGATTTTTCTTTAATGACATCTAAAGCTCACAAATCTAAAGAGCGGCCTTGCTGAGTGAGGGAGACCTCACCCATAACTTTACACTTTCAGGATTAACAGCAGTGGAATAATGCATTCAAAGCCTGACCAAAGATTCACATCATCAAAACTTCATATGAGATAGGCAACAACATCTAACCTCAAATAAAATCTCTTTTTAGTTCTGATTTTTCTTGGTTTGTTTTCAGTTTAGAGTATTATCTAAAACTTGGCTCGTTAGTAACGATTTCAAAGAAAAAAAAAATGGAAATAACACAATGGCAGAAATGTCAGTCTTACCTTTTGAAATGCTACGCTTTATGACAGTGGTCAAGGTAAAGAACTAATTAAACTTATGTTTCCTCTTATAGTCAGTATAGCGGGCGATTTTTGAAAGTTAGCTTTAATAGACTCTGTCTAGTTGAGTTTTAATCACACTCAATATCAGGAAATTCAACTTCAGATCATCATGAATTATCACGCCTGGATCTGGTAGAGACTCAAATGATAAACAGAAAAGTCTTAGATAAATTATTTATGAAGGTAAAATCGATCATTCGTTGATGGAACAACCGATAAAGCTTTATTCTGATATTTCACATCGGAGCTCTTTGGATTAATCAAAACAAAACGAAGACCAAGTAGTATGATAAGACGCCTGATAACTAAATTGTATCATGCATGAGAATAGCCGCATGAATGTAGCAATAAATTCCTTTAACTGTGAAAGAAAATGAGACTTTGGGAAATATTTCAAGGATAATTAGATGACTTACTTTGAAGATCTGCTTGACGCCATTCACTTCACCACGAGCTTGCTCACCTTGAGGGAAGAAAACGTTTTAAACCATTCAACTTTGGTCCTTTTAGTTTCAAAAATGATGCCTAACCCATGAAGAGGCAATAAATTTTAAATTCCAATTGACAGAATAGTTGTGATAGACGGTTAATTATAATGTTTTGCTTTAAACAACTCACGTTTTCCAGACAACGCCAAATCTCTTCAGGCCGCGTTCTCGAGTTCGGGAGAAAACGCCACGCGCATGCGCTCTTCATCCGAAATTGGAAAAATCACTTCCGGTCGCGTCTCCGACCCACCGCGTCCTCGGTTCTTTGAATCCAACGCACTGCATGATGCATTGCCTCGGCTGCTGTCCATGAACGCAAGTGTTTCACCACGTCAGTAGGTGTTATTTATGTGTTAATCATTTAATGTTCCTGTCATGCAGAATGGGTTTGTAATGCCCGAATGGTGCTACAATAAATCAAAGCTGTTAACAATCGATATTCCAAAAACAAACCGAACAGCCCCACCGATTGCTTCAATAATACAATTTAATTCCATTTCAAGTTTGATGTACTGCGTTTAAACATTTGATGCAAAAGCTGGTGATTATCGTTACCAAATAACTCAGTTACGTATTTACATACATCTCTGAATAAAGAGACCAAAAACTCAGCCTTACGGTTGGTGATGAAAGAAATGTATCACTTTTTAAACTCAATCATTCCTCATATCTCATTTGTAATTCTCCTTACTGTCATCCATATAATTCTTATGTAAGTTCTGAGAATTTGGTATTGAATCAACCAATAAACACATTTTTTAATTCTGATTTATTCCACAGGCACAAGTCAGGAGCCCATTACCCGGAGCCTCCATACCAATGTACCCTTGAATCAACCTTGTCCCGTATCTTTCTATTTTTAGAACTGAGATATATGGGGAGTTCTTTAATTTCCCGCGAAAACACGCTGACGTTCGCATAATTGTAATACTTTTGTGCGGCCCGCATGTGACGTAAACAATAGAGGACCACAACTCTCTTATGTTTGGCTATTATGCAAACACCCGCGAAAAACCCCGTGGGAGGTGCTTCTAAAAATAAAAAGATACGGGATAAGGTTGACTCAGAGGGTAAGTATGGAAGATGGAAGCGCTGGTTAATGGGCCCCTGCGCAAGTTAGTTCTAGGACGAAGTTTACTTAGGAGCTTCCATATCGCTC
Source organism: Pocillopora damicornis (assembly GCF_964200805.1). NCBI lineage: Eukaryota > Metazoa > Cnidaria > Anthozoa > Scleractinia > Pocilloporidae > Pocillopora > Pocillopora damicornis. The sequence goes on from NC_142682.1 coordinate 13,340,598, forward strand.
TGCTCTAAACATATGATGAATGTCTCTCTTACTACAGCGGCTATAACGACTGATCGAACCTGACTGAGTAACTGCGGCCTACTCAACGCAAAACTTAGTTGAGAGCATTCGCAATTTTCCTACAGTATAAAATATGCCTGGGAAGAACAATCGTTTAGGTACAACTACCCAGGAGAATATTCTTACATTTATTTTCTGCTTCAGAACATGAACAGCAGCGCGGTGGCCATTTAAAAAATCTGTCCAGGTTTGAGAATCGTAATTACCGTGCGGAGAAAGAACAATAAGAGTGCAATTAAACAGTACTTGCCCCAAGCAGGTTTCTTCGTTACTCTGAAGAACGAATACTACTGCGACCAGCAAGGAAAAGATAGTGCTCTTTGGGTCTAGAATAGAAATTTGCTGGAAAGATTCTTGTAACACAACAAACATCGAGAATCAGTGCCGATTAGTTCAATGCATATATACCTCACGAAGGGAAATAGAAGAGTAAATCGGTCAATCATTCAAAAACGTTAGAATACAAAAAAAAATAATAATAAACAAGTAAAAAAAAATTGGAGCGTCTGCAAATTCCGCCACACACGTCGAGAAAAAAATTGTTACTAATCCTCAAATACGTTCGATGTAGCGATTTTGTACTGCCGTATACGGTGACACGAAAGGGAAAAATTTTTTCGTTCCTGTGTCTGCCTTCCTAAATTTTTTGTGCTGCATTTATTTCCCTGAATTTTCCATTTCAGGAATCATTTTGCATAACTGCCAACCTTTCTCCCGACCCCCCCTCCCTCTCAAGAACGGAATCAGAATAGTCCCTCGCCGAAAAGGAGATTGTTAGAAAGCAGACACATTTATATATCAATGCTTCGTATTTAATTTTCGATAAATAATGAAAGCACTATAATTTCTGTACGATGTATTCAGCGCTTAGAATAATCGCTACGCGTGACATATGATGAGTGAGTATTACCTTGGCCGTTATTAAGTGCAACATCGTCATTTTCCCGAGATACATAAAGTCACCCATCATATACCAATATAAGCCTCTATAAACACTTCACTTAAAATAAAAAACAAGCCCTTGAAGATCATTTATCACAAAGGAAAGTCCAAGAGACATTTTCTATGCACGTCGAAATTTCCTATTCTCGCGAAACGCAGCGTTTTCACAATGAGATACAACACGGTTATGGCCGCGAAACCTGCACGTTGTTCGACAAAGTTCTGACGGTACTGACTGGCGTAGCTGGTCCAAGAGTCAAGGTTATAGTGGATGGGGTTCCTGTGGTAGGAATAGTTCCAGCTCCAGGGGCGGCGAGGCGAACATTCGCCGGTACCTGAAAACCTACCCTCAGAGGCTGATACGTCAAACCAGGCCGAGAAAATGACACCTGGGGGGCCTGTGGGGCCGGCGGAAGAGTCGTCTGCACGTTTACTGTATTCTGTCCAATCTGGAAGCGCTGTGCGGCAGGCTGTTGCGTCATGTGTTGAATGAATCGCAGTTCATTCTGCCGGCGTATCTCGTCCTGCTGTCGCTGGTGCTGTTGATACAAAGCACTGTGGCGCTGCTGGTACAACCGTTCCTGCTCTTGCCGTGCACGTTGCATGCGCTCCTGCATCTCCTGACGTTGCTGCATCTCCTGCAGCTGTTGAATCTGCTGCATCTGCTTCAACATCTCCGAGTTTATTCGGATTCTCTGCGCCACTTGCATCTGAGTGTGGGCGTGGCTCCCCGGTGGAGGCTCCTGGTTGCGGTTGTGTGCTGGGACTACGAGCAAGAATACAGAAAAACTTCATATGAACTGACACTACATCGAATGGAGTAATAAGGTAATAGTTTCATTTTCCCCCAACCCTATTTTCCCTCAGTATCGCATTTGGAAGCAATTATTTTCCCTTTGCGACAAGTCACAACCTTTGCCGCGGATTCTCTCCGAGACAAACACTTTCGGGACTCGCGAAAAAGTGTGTGCACTGAAAAAGAATCCCTTTTCAAGAGAGGTGAGTGGTGGAAAAATCAACCAAGGTTTAATTTAAGACTGAGTGAGAATAAAGGAGGATTGAGGCAGGCTTTGTATGCTTTTTCGGGAACAAATTTCAAGGAATTTTCCAGAACTTTCCCGAGACTTAATTTAATTTTCCAGGGTTCCAAATTTTCACCTTAAACTCTTTCATTCTCAAAAATTTAAAAATCAATTACTTTTATGTCTACATACACTTATAATGTAAATTCTGAAAACTTCAGCGCTTGAGTAAAGCAGATTTACAAGATTTTCCACGACCTGTAGTCCTTTTTCCAGTACCTCCCAGTCCTGGAAAAAGTCGAATAAAATTCCACGACGTCGCAAGTTTTCCAGGAACCCTCGAACCCTGTCGAGGATTAAAGACTGAAGGACTGGCTGGGTACGCACAATTTGGTAACCCACCCCAAAACGACAATGGCAAAAACAATTTGACCCCACATGATTATAACAGACATAATTTTAATGATTTCACTAGCGATAATGATTTCGGTTTGCACAATCCATGACCGGAAGAAGGACGGTTAGCCAAATAAATCATTCGTGTCACAGGAGGTCAACTCCAAAAGCTCGTTCCATTTTGAGAGAGAAAATGGAGATGACTGGAATGACAGACAGTATAGATTACATCACACACCTATTTGGCCAGATCTCTCAGCTTCGTAAGCTTCCCATGCCTGCTTCATTTCTTCCGGAGTCAGTTCTTCAGACTCGATGTTCTGTAGCATGGAGTCATGCTCATGGTACTTCACTATCCATCTGGGATGAAGGCGTGCGATCAAATCTGCTAGTACAGCGTCCTACAAAACGATCATCGTGCGAGTGAGTTAACTTAAACCAGGTAATGCAATTTTGTTGTGTGTACAATATACCACCATTCTCATAGCCTGCAGAGCAGGCGAGAATTTTGGCGAGCGCTCAATGTTTTGTGGGTGAAATTCATACTATCATATTCGGTTTTTACAGCAGCGCAAGGCTGAGGAGAGAAAGAAAATTGAATCAAGGGTAGAGAGCGATGGTCAAAAGAAAAGGCAGGCAGGGTGGGACGGGCTAATATCTGTAAGATTCCTTTCTGAAAGACATGTACCTTCTGTTTACGACAATAAAAGCTTGGTTGATTATCACACGGAATGCAACTTCAGACTACACTACCTCAAATATACGAATGTCAGCAAAATTAAAATTTCTCTACTTAAAATTCAGTGGGTGAAAAAAATTTGCAAAGTTAGCCCTATAACCCCTAAGAGTGATTAGCACCTGATTTCTCTTTACAGTGTCATTTCTGAATCACACATTCAGGTCACGAGAGTCACGGAAAGGATCATTAACTAAAAGAGCTCTTGATTGTTTAACAAATTCTCCTTGTCAGCACCTTAAGAAATGTATTGAGCATAGTATGGAGAATTTGCATACTGACGTTAAGGTGTAACGGGTTAATGAATGCGTTGAGCTTCTTTGGTGGCTGGTAATAGTTTGCTTTTCACGTTTACTGTCAGTGATTTCATTTTCATTTTTGGTGGCTGGTAATAGTTTGCTTTTCACGTTTACTGTCAGTGATTTCATTTTATTGATCCTTTCTTGACGGGCTTTTTACACGAAAAGTCACACAGACAGGAATTATTGCATCAGCGACTAGATGTCATTGATTTGTAAGCAGATAACTTCAGTCGAGGATCAGTAAGATTGTGGTTACCTTTGGGAGAGGCAAGGAAGGTCGCTCTTCGGGTTTATCGCTTCCTTTTGCTTGCTCGCTTGCACTGTCTTTTCCTCCATTCCTGAAGTCTTCCTCGTCCTTTCCTTGCTTCTCTCCATTTTCTCTCTCAGTTTCATTGACTCTATCGCCCTCCTTTTCTGTCTCATCGCCTGTATCATTTTCCTTTTCCTCATTAGTCACATTAGCTCCTTCTTCCTTTTCTTTGCTTTTCTCGCCGGCATCCCTCTCTTTCTCCTTCTCCGCCTCCTTATCCTCGTCAAGAACATCCGGGGTAAACGTGTACAGCTCGCGTAGATCAGCAGCAGTAAAGTGCCGTTCAATCTGTTGTTCATCCACCACTCGGCTGGACAAAGATAACTTTGTCACCTGAGGGAAAAAAAACCCACTGCAAAAACCGGATAATAAAAACAACTTTACAGGAACGCAAGAAATCAAGAAAAAAAATCGAGGAATTACGTTCGCATGGAATGAAAGAGAACGAGAATGGAAGACTAAAACAATTCAACCAATCAGATTTAAAGGCTCGTTTGAAGTAACAAATTAAAGCCGACAAAAGCCATTCAGATTGTGTGGCGAATTCTACAACTTCTGCTGCCAAAACTTTGCGTTGGAAAATAGAAAAAAAAAAAAAACTGACAAAAAATTGTCTTTAAGCAATTTCAATCTGCGATTTCGAATGGATGTAATAAATAGGAATCAAATTTATTGTCGCGTCTTACAGTGTGCGATTATGGTCCAAGATCACCTTTCTTCCGCTTTCTAATCGACCTTGCAGATCAGAAAATCCCGCGTATGATTTAAGATCGATGAGCAATTCACGAAGTTAGATTAACATCGCTCCTTTTGAGAGAAGTATAGGGGACTGAATGTTCTCCTAATATAGTATGATTTTTTTTTAAAAAAAATTTCTTTCTATTTTGTTAGCTTAATTATCTACTTTTTTTCACAGCTGCAACAAGGTCAGCAATCCTGCCATAATACTTATCATATCATACTAACCTGTCTATCGTATATCTTCTCCTCCATCGTTCCCTGAAAAAAGATACTAAGTGTTAAACCCAAAATGGATGTTATGGATCACCACTCATTAAATAATACATGTTATTAAGACAATGTCATTTAATCAAGTTCTGCAGTACCAAAATTGCACGCTTAGCCACTCTGAAGTAGACGCGAAAAGGATACACGGTCGCGAACAGCGTGCGTGGCAACTCGTCAACCAAACATTTCCGTAGTAAAATGATTTTAGCCATATGAAATTCATATATTTGCACTGCGGTGAAGAAACAAATTTAAGCGATCCTCCAACTGAGCTAACATGTTGGGTCCAAATAAATTCATTTCTTCACCGCAGTGCCAATATATGAATTTCATATATCTAAAATCATCATTCATCACTTGGATGGTTTATTTGGACCCAACACATTGACCAGCTCCCAGTTGGCTTGTTAGCTCAGTTGGTAGGGCGCTGCACCGGTATCGCAGAAGTCAAGGGTTCAAATCCCGTACGGGCCTGAATTTTTTTCAGGTCCTATTTTCAACTACTAATTCAGTAGTGTTCTCAGCTGCGAGGATCTCTTAAATTCATTTCCGTAGTAGTCATGTGAACGAGCATCGCGCGTGAGACGCGATACTCTCGTGTGTTTTGCTCCAGATTCCTACCGTCGACGGTCGATTTCCGAATCCAAAGATGCTTTTGCGCTTCCCCAGACTCTGACTGAATAGCCATTAACATGAGTCAGAAAGTAAATCATGTGAGCAATTCTAAATGTCATAGGACGGCTAGATTACGCTCTTACCTGTGCTATAAGTCTGTAAACAAACACAGCCTTGCTCTGTCCAAACCTGTAAACCCTGAAGATTGACTGTACATCGTGTGAGGGATTCCATGACACGTCAAATACCACAACTCGGTTGGCTGCCACTAGATTGATTCCCAGTCCACCGGCCTTGGTCGAGATCAGAAACAAGCGAGCCCTAGGGGAAAAGACAAACGTGGTCAGTTCTATTTTCTATAGTTAGGTTCACTCGAAAGAACTTTTCAATAAACACTGTTCTGCGGTGAAATACTTAACTGAACGCAAAAAGATACACGTTAGCACTGCTATCAGCTTAGCTAGCTTTGTGATTGGTCTGGTAAAAATCGCACCACCCTCTCAAATAAGCAGATGCAAAATCAAAGGTAAACAGCACCTTAATGTTGTTTGCCCCTTTTTTTATTCCTTTCATTTTTTTAATTTGCATATGGTTTCATTACACATGGAATAAAAAAAATCTCACTTCAAAGAGACTCAAGAGGTTTTAATTAATTTTAATTGTTTCAATAAAACAGCTTTTCCTGGTTCGAAGGCAACCAAGCAATTACGGTTTGACTCCAATGTACCACGGTTGATTCCCAAACGCATATTTCGAGTAAATGCAAGAATCGACTTTAATGGCTACAAATTATATTTTGACGTTAATATCCCACAATGGTTGGCTGAATAGAGCATCTTTCCTGTCCAGAACTGATGGACGAAGCGAACGCTCATTTCAAAACAATGAATAAAGGTTGCATTTGACAATGTATCTCGCTCAGAGACTTGATAAGGATTTACTGTCTGCCACACTTGAAATACAATTGCGCATAAGAGTGAATCCATCACTTATCTCCTACAAAACAAATAAAGTTTAAATCAGTTATCACTTGTAACTTACGTTTTGTTATCATCATCGTTAAAAATATCAGCCCAGCGCTGTCTCATAGCCGCACTTGTGGATCCATCCATTCGAAAATAGTCACAACCTCGACACCAGTTCTCTCTATCGCCACCGATTTCCCCACCGCCAAGCATCTTCTCTATCAAATCAAGGGTAACCAGGCTCTGACTGAAGACTAGTACTTTATCATTCACCGCCTCTGCATCAGCAAGGATCTCCATCAGAAGAACAAGCTTGCCGCTAAGTTCCACGTTGTATTCGTCATCTTCCTGTAGGAATTCATCGTACCATTCCTTTTCCTCCTCGATCTCCACGTCAGGCTCGTCTTTGAAAGACGCCCCCGACCGTGTGCTGCCAAAAACACTGCTGCTCGTCTCGCTATTTTGTATGTCTTTACTTGTTGACGGTGTCGCATCGTCTCTCACTGAAACATCTTTCTTGCTGTTGCGAGTCTCGTTGTTACTAGAATTGGGTCCAACACGACTGGTACTCGCACCTTCGTTGATATCCACTATTGTTATGTCCTCTCCACCAATGTTCACAGTAGAGGAGCCAGCCCTGTTTGAAGCTGAAGAAGCTTTGCTGGCGAGCGCAGATTTCTTCCTCGAGGACTGCGGAAGAACTTCATCCTCGCTTTCGTTTTCATCGTCATCACTTTCCTCCTCGTCTGAGCTTGAAATCTTCTTTCTTCTCCTGCCCTTAACTCGTTTTCTTTCATCTTCACTCTCAGATGAAGACTGAACTTCGTCTTCTCCTTCCTCTGAAGTTGTTGACTGAACGCTTTCTGATCCTTCCTCCTCTTCTTCTTCTTCGTCAGTGTGTACCACAAAGTCGTCCATACTGTCTGTATCGACAAACTGTTCTGGCCGTCGCAGAGCATCCAGCTTCAGGCACCAGGGATGAGTCCAAATACGCATCAGACACTGATAGTCCGAGAAAAGGGAAACCCCTAGGAGCAAAATTAAAATACCCATTATAGAGATTGAACATTGCGTTTACGGAAAAAGATAAAAAACTGAACTGCCTACGGTCTCCTCCAAGCCTTTGCAAAACTAAAGTGAAAATATCTGCTTAATGGAAACAATAATTTTCCACTATTCTTATACAGGATTGGTTTCAGAAAAGTGATTTAAATCAGAGTTGATGTTTAGCTTTTGCTGTTGATGTACATGTTAAGCTAAGTCCCAACATGGTTGCATGTCAGTGTATGGGGGCATAGTTGTACACTCCTCACTCCCTGAGTCATAGCGAATTAACAATATCCTAGTGATCTTTAAAGCAAAAAAAAACAAAAACAAAAACCATGCAAGAAAATTAAACAAGGTCATACAAACAGATGAAAAAAATATAAAAATACAAGCCGTGTACCAGACGTTCAAACAGAGCGGTTTTCGTGACCATAAACCCAGCGATTTATTCAACTGTTGCTCCACCAAGTAATCTGACAAACGCAAATTGTTTCAAACTTTCAAAGCCCCATTCCCATTTCGATCTTAGTGCTTTTGTAAATTACTCCGTTAACAACAGCAACAACAACAACAGTGCTCAATTACGTCAAATACACCTCCCTACCTCTTTTTCCAACGTCCCCATCAGGAAACACAAATGTCTTGAGGTAATGTTCATACAGCTTCCTCTGGGATGCTGATAACCGAACCTTGATCACATACTCATGTTTACGTGGAAGAAACGGTATCAGCGCCGCGTAATCTTTTCTCTTTTGGAAAAGAGAAAGAAAAGAAACGGTTAGGGAGTTTTTTGCGACTTTGTTTACTAAAAAATTCAAAGATTTTAAGTTTCGTTTATATCTAAAGGTAGAGTTTATCCCAACTTTTGATAATCCGCAATGAACATCGCAAAAACTGAGTGCGTCATTTTTGCTGTAAGAAGCAGTATATGGTGAATTTCAAATCTAATACGTACGGCACGTGATTCCACTCACCTGCACACAGCCTTCTAACATCTTATGAAGCACATGGCATCGTTGTTTCATAATCTGAACATCAAGAGCTGTAGAATCTGCACACTGGCCGTTTTGGATGGGATTGACAAACGTGTTCGTAAATTCTTTACGCGTACCAAGGAGATTTGGTTTCACAAAACTCACCATACAGTGATCTGCAAAATAATTTGTGTGGGATGAGTAATTGCAGCATGCTAATACCCGATTGTCTAAAAAAATAAAGGTTGAAGTAATTCAAGAGTTACAGTCAAGAATTATCGTGTCCCTTAAGATGCAGTCACTTTTGATGTCGCAGCGTTTTGACTGCATAATGTTGGTCTTTTTAGGGAACAAGGTCAAATAATTCGGCGTTGCCTTACGAAGCGTAATGTTCCGCTTCGATTGGTTGGTTTTCAATTGCCATGAGTGGTGATTTTCGTTCCTCGCTACTATACTAACCCAAATATTTTGTCAGGTTTGCATGGCAGTCTAACAGTACCCAAACTTAAAAAAAAAAAGCCTGTCTTAAGACTTCCAAAGCTTCGTGATAACAATATGATTGAAATAAACTTCAGATTCACGAGGAAACCTACAACGTATCTGCTTGTAACGCGTAAAAACAAAAGTCAACGGCTCAACACATTAACCTGATGATGGCATGAAGTCATGTCGAAACATGTCTTTGAAACGTTTCCCCTTGAATCTTAAATTTATCTTAATAACGAGCCTGTCTTGTTGTTAAATACTGGAGGACTAATAGATTCATATCAAAAATTCAATTATTTGCTGTTTATTTCTACGCGTGGTAGGCTATTCGGACTTCGCCCTAACCAATTACATTCTATCACGCGATAGAAATCTTGAGCCCATAAACTAATAATTAAAAGGTAACCATTTCATGAGAACATACATTCAATGAGATTATTCTGCAGAGGTGTTCCAGTCAACACAATTCGTCGTTTTGTCTTTATGGCATTGAGAGCTTTGGAGATGGCACTGGCGTCATTCCGCAAGATATGACCTTCATCACAAACTACCAAATCAGGACCTAGAAAGTAAAGAGAGTTAATCAGCAAAACACCTCAGAGACACGTCCATAGCATCGCTCTATAGTAGTGGATTTGTGGACAACAATAGAATCGCATACTACTAATCAATGTGACGCATTTGGAATTGAGCTGTCTTGGAATAATTCTTAACTTTTATCAAAATCTAATGTAAATTAAAAGTTTTGTGCTTCCAAATCAACCACGTCTGCTATTTTAAGAAACCTTTTTTGCGAAAGTCGTTGGACCAACAACAGTAACTGAAGTCAAAGTTCACCGTACCAGGATCAACCAGAGCTTCCTGGAATGACTTCTTCTGGTGTTTGCTTCTAATCCTGTAGCATTGTGACAGGTTACGGTAGAGCGAGTATCCCATGATCAGCACACCACCATACCGCATCCAATGTGTGAGCATGTCTGCTCGACGCCAATTGTTTCCTCCAACTTCCTGAAGGATATAAACCTTGAAAAAAGAAAATTATAAGGGGTCGTTCCCGTCCAATAGAGGTCACACTAAATTTTAATCTGATCACTTCTTTTGAAAAAGGTATACAATTTACTAAACATTTTTTTCCAAGATAAAGTTCGAACACATCAAAGATCAGTGACTTCCTCTTGAGTCCATTCAAAAACGATTCTTATTCAGACTTTTTTAGACATTTGTCACGGTATTGTTGCTGTCTCCTGGTTAGTAATAGTCTGAAAGACACACCAGTAACGCTCAACAAGACAACTTGTTATTACCTCGAGCCTGTCATCCACAGCTAGCCACTTTTCAAACTCGACTTGCCAGTTCAACACTGTGTTGAGAGGAGCCACGACTAACACCCTTTGTAACTTGATATCTGAATGGGTCATCAGTGTATGGACAAGTGCAACGACCTGAGAGAGAAATACCCACGTTTTTACGACAACTGTAGAGATTCTCGCGGGCTCGCTGGTATTATGCTATAGTCGATATAAGCACAGCCAATGAAAATAGCAAAACTGCCCATACAGCGGATCTCGATTGCTTGTCCTTAGACCAAAATCAGATTAATCACAACGGCATATTAGAACAAAGGTAAAATAACTGAGGTGGCTAAACTGAAAAAAAGAGCGGGAAATGCGAGTGACCAAGTCGCAATTATTTCTGGTTTTGCATCTGATTGGTCGAGAAAAAGGCGCGCGTTTTCTAGACCAATCACATACTAAATCAAAAAAGTTAAGTAAGACCGATGCAATCCTGGTTTACCTCCTACTGTTACTTCAAAATAGCTCCATCAAAAGTTCTAAAAATACCTGCAGCGTTTTGCCGAGACCCATACAGTGGGCCAGTATACAGCCTCCACCTGGCTCTTCTTTCTTCCATGACTTTAACGACTCAATAACACAGTCATACATGAACTGTATCCCTTTGCTTTGATGAGGTTTCAGATGCTGCAGAAGATCCTCTTTAATCTGGACTAACGGCTCCTTGGTGTCTGGGTCAGCCTCAAGAACAAGTGTGGAGACTTTGGCCGACTCACTTGGCAAGTCATCAAGTTCACTGGCACGAGTCCTTTCTAAAAGGCGTTTCCGCCTCTCTTCCTCGAGCCTTCTGGCCTTTCGGGTTTCTTCGGCAAGTTTCTCGTCTTCAATTAGTTTCCGAATTTTCTTACGACCTTTCTTTTTCGATGGGCTCACCTCCTCCTCTTCTTCTTCTTCTTCTTCGTCTTCATTATTTTCCGAGTCGTCATTATCCTTACCAATTTGGTGTTTCTTTCGTCCTTTTTTCTCTTTCCCTTTTCCCTTCCGTTTCCTTTTCTTCTTGCTATCGTCGTCAGATTCAGAACTACTACTTTTAGTTTTCTTCCTTGATTTGCCCTTCTTTTTGCTGGCAATCTCTTCATCAGATTCATCACTGTCTTCTGAAGCTATCCTCTGTATCTTTCTGCTCTTTTTAGCCTGCTGTTTTTTCCTTTTTTTAGCTGGCACATCACTGTCAGATTTCTCCTCATCGGAGGAACTGGATTCCTCCTCTGAAGAAGTTACCCTCCGCGGGCGTTTTCTAGTTTGTTTTTGTGACACGCTTGCCTTTTTAGAGCGTGTCTTTCTTCTTTCATTGTCTCTCTCGTCCTCAGATTCTTTCCCTGAATCTGAAATGGCTTTTTTCTTTCCTTTTCCTTTTTGCTTCTTAACCTTCTTCTCCTTTTGATGACCGTCTTTAATTTTCACCATAGAAACAAAGTCTGAAAAGTCTGAATCTTCCTCTTCACTTTTATCTTTGCGCTTCGTCTTTTTTCCAGCTTTCGACTTTCGCTTTAAATCTTTGTTTTTCTCATGAGAATCTGATTCACTTGATGAATCTTTTCTAGTTCTACTGTTTTTCACTTTGCTTTTCTTACTGTCTTTTTTGTTATTTTTCCCAACTGATTCGCCACTCATTTGTGGTTTGTTTTTACTTGTACTTTTCGCCTGAACCTTTTTGTTGTTCCCTTTACTCCTAGAGCTGGTGACCACCACATCATCATCACTATCGCTGTCAACAACCACCAAAACATCCTCTTTAGTAGACCCATTTTTCTTTCCATTTTTCTTGTTTGCAACTTTAGAGCTGCATTTTCTGTCTTTCTTTCGATCCGAATCATTTCCACCATCGTCCTCATCCTCTTTACAATCATCATCATTGACACTGACGCGATTAGCAGCCGCACTCTTCTTTGTTGGACTTTCACTGGGTGACAATGCGCCATCAGAGCTCATTCCCATATTCTCACTTATACTGCACAGTCTGCTCCGTCGTTCCTTTTGGTTAGGGGTCTCCTTTAACGAAGATCCCTTTTTCGATTTAAAGAGACTTTTTTGGGCTTTGCGCGAATCCAGAATGTCCATAATTCGATTACATGCTTTTACTAGCTGCGATAAAGGTTTAGAATTACAACAAAAGCATAACCATTCAGTGTCCTCCGGTGCATCCACGATCTCTTTGAGCTTTGCCTTGCCAAGGTTACGTTTAATACAAGTTTTGCAAAATGCCTTCTCGCACTTGTCACAGCAGAGAAGCGAACCTCCATCGCCACACCATCGACACTGTTCCTCTACACCAAATTCGTCACGAGTAAATGGCCCAGAATTGAAGTACCGACTGCATTTCTATGTAAAAACAAAAAATAAAAGGAAATTAGAGAGAGACGCACTGGGGAAAAATTTAATTCGTCTTCTATGATGAGTCTCTGCGCAACAGTAAATAACGGAAAGTAAAAAGTCAAAGCGAAAGTCGACACTTTTTGCAAATTGTATCAAAACAAAAAGATACCTATCTACATTTTTTTTTCTGCTTTTAAAATGTTCATCTCATAGAGAAGTGACTGTGATACCAAACATGTGTATGTACTTACTTTGCACACCAAGACATTCAAGTTTGGGTGTCTACAGACAGTACCATGAGCAGGGTTCACTTGTCTTCCGCAAGCTGTACACTGAACTCTTCGGGGTAACTCAACTGAAAATTTAAAATTTAAAAAGGTTAAAATTTAAAACCAATATTATGTTTCGTATAGAGACTGTTTAGTGCTAATGACAATATAAAAGAGTAAAAATATATACCATCGAAAATAAGGTGAAACACATGTAACTGCAAGCAGTTTATCGCCTGGTCTGCTTACGTTTAACATTTACTGAACATCAACATTTCACAAATTTACTGCCACTTCAATTCGGACCTTGTCCATACTAAATAAGGATTAAAACTGTTTTGCTTCTCAACCAAGTTAAGCTATTGACTTTGATCACTGAGATTTTTATAAATATTGCCCAAGAGATAGTGAGAAAATCCAAAAAAGCTAGCTCAGTGGTGTACTGTGCCGCAAAAGCAAAGCTTTTCTGCTAATAAAATGATCCATATAGTAAATGGTGACATTATCTGTCCCAGTTGCCTTTTGACTGCAACCTAATCCTACACTAGCTCCTCAGGCCTTAACAGAGTTTCATATTCAAAATTTATTTCAATTACAATTGAAACAAGTGGGTGAAAAATGTCTTATTCACCTTAAAGAGCTTTTTTCCTTCAACATCTATACATTGTTTTCAAGGTGGTGCCTTAGTCACAACTGTGCAAAGAGAATTACCATTAAGGCCTATTTACACGGCACGACTTTGTCGCATGCGACAAGCTTACGACAGGCCTACGACATGACTTAAGAGTCGTAAGTGAGTTGTAGGTTTGATTTACACGAAACAATTCGTGTCGTAAGCCTGTCGTAAGCTTGTCGCATGCGACAAAGTCGTACCGTGTAAATAGGCCCTTACAAGCCTTACCATCAGCATCTGAATTTTCAGAAATCTGCTTCTCCTTTTTCTTCTCATCCCTCTGTTCCTTCTGCTTCTGTACCTCTTCGCTAATATCATACCCCAGCATTTTCTGAAGACCATCTAAGGAGTTCTCATAGTTTTCAACAGGTTCTTGTTTTACTACTGGATCATTATCAGGTGGCAACTCTTCAATAACACAATCTTCTTCAATACAAGGAACTTTCTGTTCTTCATCAATATCCATGCCATTTTCGATGCCATGAGCTTCTTCATCTACCTCCCCTTCTTGGCAAGTGACTGGTTCCTTGTCATGGTGCTTTTGTTTTACTGCTGCTGCAGCTGCTTTCCTGTAAGGATAATAATTTTTTTGGATTCACCCAATAAAACATTCTCATCAAACAGGGTTTCATTCAAATATACAAATAGACAGTGGCAAGGGGGACTGCATAATTATTATTGTGGGTGTGAATAAAGAAAAGAAAAAGAAAACTAAAACCATAAAAATCATGACCAAATATTCTCTCATCTTCAATGTCTAATTCCCTACAAAATCCGTCTTTTAAACACTGAGAATCAGCATAATTCAAAACTGGCCTTCACTTAGTTTTATGAAGACACCAGAAGAAAAAAAATTATATTTTGTGCATCTTTCAACTACATTTCTGGCATAATTCATGATTCAAACCACAGAGTACTGATGTATCTAACATATAAGAATCTTTACCTTCTTGATGACCTTGGAAGTGATTCTCCTGTTTCATTAGCATCAACATTTTCTTTCTTTGCATCATTCTGCAGGAGATAACCACTCATTTAAAAATATGGTGTGTACAATAAAATCTTATCAAAGCAGACTTTTTCTATAGGCAGCTGATGTTCGTGTAATAGCTGGCTTTTCCCGGAAAAGGGGGTTGTAATAAAAAATCCCAAACAGGAGAGCCTACTCACAGACTTAACCCTTTAACTCCCATGAGCGACCAAGAGAGAACTTATCCTTACAATGTAAATGCAATATCAAGCAGACAGGTGATGGGAATCAAGAAAAAAATCTAACTGGGGGACTATTAGTTGATTCAACCGAATTCTCCAAACTCACATCATACCAGTTGTAAAGCTGAAAGTAAGGAGAGTTAGTAACAAGATCTTAAGAGTGAAAGGGTTAACAGACAACAAAAAGAGGTCCTATAGGTGGCTGTAGGCAACTGGTAACTGCCTTTAATTGAAACCCTTGAAAGTGGAGAGGCATATCTTTCACAGTAAAGGTAAATAACAGTGCGCAGATGCAAAGTTTCCTAGTACAAACAAGATTTATGAAACTTCCCATTTCAGCATTAAGAGTTTTGTAATTTTAATCGATTAAGGAGAAGGTAATTAAAAAAAACTGTTGCTTTTTTTCTTTCCTTTAAATATCATTACAAATATTTTATGTGTCAAGATAGAGTCAGAGAGCATTGTTAATTCCATCAAAAGTTAAAAAATCTATTAATTGTTATACAATAAGCTCAGTTATGCATGTGTTCTGATTGGTTCTCACTTATGATCTATTGGAGGGCAGACATATAGATGATGTCATCATTAAAACTTTTTTAAATTATTTATTATACAAAACAAATAGATTCCAAGTTGCTATGCATCTGTTCAGTAATAGATCACAGAGGACGTCAAAATGTGGTAAGAACAGATGCACAGCAACTTGGAATCTATTTGTTAAATGGACAGATGCATCACCATTGACACTTTACTTTTAATCAGATGCTGTGGGTTTGTACAGTAATGGATCACAGAGACATCAAAAATCTGGTAAGAACATCAGCAAGATACATGTACTTGCATCAGCTTCATATGCCACTCTTTGCTCTTATCACATTTTGACATCTGCTATGATCAACTACTGAACAGATCCACTGCAACATGGAATCTGTTTGTTAAATTTATACAGTTTTGATTAAACACATTTTGTTATAAGTTTTATCTTAATAACATGAAGTTCCTACAATTTCAAACCACAAATTTTTCTTTCAATAGATAACTTTTAGTAAAACCTCTTGAAGTCTCCACTAAATACAAGATTAATAGCTGAAAAATTCTCAAATTTAGCATCTATTTCTAATTAATAGGGGCTTCTCCTTGATCCAGTTTGTTGAACAGTATGGAGGAAAAGACAAAATGAGAACAGCAGATGTTTACTTTGTACATGGTGGCTTGTAATTTACACATTAAATAACGTGCTGACAAAGAGAATTTGTTTAACAACCAAGAGCTTCTCTACTTAAAGATCATTTCCTTTATTCTGGTGACCTTAATGTGATGATTCAGGGGTGATATTGTAAGGAGAAATTAAATGGCAATCACACTAAATGGTCTAAGAGTTAATACAAAGTGTCAATTTATTTTGGTGTCTGTTCAATATAACACTGTAGTTTGGATACTGCCTCCTGCTGTCGAGAGGGAGGGATAAGTGGGATTGAGTGCTAATGATCATGGCAATTACAACCTAATATCAGTATGTATGTTCTCTTCACCATATCATTTTTAAGATTTTGCTCACAACCTACAAGGCACTCAACAACTTGGCACTGCCGCACATGTACATCCTTCACTCCATCATATCAATTAAGTTCATTATCCAAACATCTTCTTTTTACTCTGTCATACAACTTAAAAAGGTTCTCCTCTGTGGCAGCCCCACAACTATGGAATGCTTTACCATATGTCATTAAAAACAGTTTGTCAATGTCTTTTTTTAAAAAAACCTTTTGTAATTACTTCTAATTTCTTTAGAATGTTCCTTTTTTTAATAAATAAAATATATAAATATTTTATTTATCATTATTTTTAAGCATACTGATGTTAAGGGTGCGAAGTGAAAAAGCTTAGTAGGATAACTTTATTTGGTAACAGCAAAATTATCTATAGTACATAGAAAGAACTATATATATGTAGATATGGAATTTCTCTTCAAGCACTCATATTAATAGCTCATGAGTGAGCACAGCAAACATGTAAGGTATCAAGTTGAACATGAGATGAGACATTCCATATCCAAAAGCAACCGTAAAGTATTTTGCTTATCTTGTTAACACAAAAAACCTTAACTGACAAGAAAAGTTGACTTTGTTGATGAATTAAAAAAAATAGGATCCACAATCTATGAAAAATGTTTTAAAGTGCATTGGCAATAAGTATGATAAGACTCAAGATGAAAAAAATGCATAGAATCATTACAAAAACAAACAATAGGCATAACTTTCAATTCACAAAATTCTAAGTTATTGACTTTTTCCTTACAGAGAGAAGAAATAAAATCACCAAAATCAGCCTATGGCAAATCTTTCAGTTGTCAGTTTTCATTCCCAGCTGCAAGAAATCCAATTACCAAAGCCAAGTATGTAACTTTTCGATTTTTCTAAACATATTTTGGTTTTCTTCTGCTTCTAGGAAATTTTGAACATCACTGTAAGCAAAATGAATTTGTCAGTGTTTGTAGCAGCCATAAACCGAGAAAATTTTGATATATCACCTTGGACTGAGAATGGTGAAGGCTTTGCCATTTATTCATCAACCTGATAAAGTGGCACGAAAAGCAAGTGATGCGTCAGCAGCTGATTGGTGAAATCAAACACAAACTTTTAAAAAAAACTACCAATTTTACACATATGCTGTTACGGCTTTTCTTCAGGGCTGGAAATACCTGTAAAACACCGCAGTTTATATGATAAATACAAATCTTTCCTTTACTTTTTAGATCCAAAAACATTGGTCAAACGTGGAAAAAGAGGTAGGTAAAAGCTAGGCAAATACATGTTAAAACAACACAAATTTGTGCCATTAAGAACTAATTTGCTCTACCTTTTTTTTTTTTCTCTAAGGCTTACGAAAAAGTCTCTGAATAAAACTGCATTAATATTTTAGACAAAATGCAACGTTCGCATAAATTTTTGTTAATTTTCACAGTTTACATTTTTTGCGATAAATTTTGGTACTAACAACTTTTCACAGCTCTTAGTTCACGACTTCTTTTGCGAACAGAAAGTGGTTAAGTTTCAGGTTAGCCAAAACAAGGAACTATTAAGTACTAAGCAATCTTTTATTTCTATTCCGGTTAAATCATGTGAGTGTTTTTCACCGAAGCCTGTAATCGATCTTCGAGTTAAAAAAGCGAGCAGTGCGTGGAATGAAATCTGCTTCGCTGCTGAAGGATTTTTATGCTTCTTCAGTTATCATTTCACCTATGGCACAGCTTTAAATAAATCGTTCCATTAATTCGACTCTTGACTAAGACGAAATCGAAATTGTCTTAAGAACAAAAACAATTGTCATAATTATGAATCAAACAGAACACAAAGTACAAAATACCATGCCAGATATTTTGAAGACAACTCCAGTTAAACTGAGCAACAAACTGAAAATATAACCCCCAGAAAACGTTACAAAGACAAATTTTCCTTAATAGCGTACCGTAAAATTGACCATAATGTTAATCAATGCTTGATATGTAAATAGTGGTTGGTATCCTGATGTCACATAATCGTCGATCACACACAAACATACTCATGCCGGCACGAAAATTCACGCAACCTGGATAGCAAAATAAACATGTTACCTGCTTTTCTTCCCTTCCTGTGCCCTCTTTTTCCGATGGATTCGTCTGATGCAGTTTACTGATTATGGAATCGAGCTTTCGTCTGAAGGATAATGATAATCGAAGGCGGCAAAAAATGTTAATGAAAAACTTGTCACGGTATAATCGTAAACTACAGGTAGTCAAATACATGGTGCCAAACGTCACAGAATAATAGCATTGAAACCAACCGTTTTTTCCTCACTCTTTCCTCATCTGGCATTTTCTACTTAGTGCAAACAAAATGATTGGTATTATATCATAGATAAGAAGGTAATCGTTCTCCTTTTTGTCGAATTTCTTTCTTTTCGCGCCAGCCTGCGCGACCAAGCCTCTTCCATTCCCAGTATACTTTGCGAGAACACGTGCTCGGCTGTATCCTTAGCAACGTAAGGGAGTTCTGAGAGACTGTTACCATGGCTTTCACCATGGCAACTTGTAATTTTTTTTCAGTTTCTCCTGTGTCTTGGATTTCTGTAATGTTTCGTTGTTTAGCCGAAACAGGTTTCTTTAATCATTTTAGTGAGGTTTGCTCGGACTTAGGAGTAACTTAGCTAGATCGAAGTAGACCATGACTTGCTCCTCATGGCTGAATGAAAACTTTGTGAATCTTTAAACAACCAGGATCAATAGTCTTCTTTTCCAACTACCTGCAGCACAGCGCAAATTCAGAAACCTTAAAGGCTAGCACAAGTTGTCTCCTTTGCCCTCCGTACACATAACAAAAAAAACAAACAAACAAAGGAAAAACTAACAAGATTGAAAGGAGCAAACAGAGAGACGAGTTAAGCTTGTTTTTATTTAAAACTAGTTCAGATGATTCCTCAAAGTGTGTGGTACGAGAAATTCCAAGGATATTTTATACTTCTGATTAAATCTACACATATAGCGCTTTTCGATTCAGTGTCGTTGAACCAAAACCAAAGTTATTACAACATTCAATCAGAAGACAGAAAAATACCCTCAAAAGCCCATG
This sequence comes from Pocillopora damicornis, assembly GCF_964200805.1. Classification (NCBI taxonomy): domain Eukaryota; kingdom Metazoa; phylum Cnidaria; class Anthozoa; order Scleractinia; family Pocilloporidae; genus Pocillopora; species Pocillopora damicornis. The sequence continues at coordinate 13,359,890 of NC_142682.1, forward strand.
AGAACTATAGGCAAAAACAACCAAACTGCCTAAAGCGCGGGAAAACGCGGGCACCCAAGTTGTGATTGGTATTAGTTTTGCATTTGATTGGTGGAGAAAGTTTCGCGACTTTCCTAAACCAATCAGTGCTAAGTAAAGCAAAACCAATATAATCTCGAATAAAGGGGTAAGTTTCTAAAGAAACTGTGGTGCTGCGTCGGTGGGAGAGTATAGCAGGTAATTTAGTGTTAACAACTGGGTTGAAAACGTAAATTAGCCACCGTAAAGGGTAAAAAAGCTGACGTTTCGAGCGTTAGCCCTTCGTCAATCGCTCTGACGAAGGGCTAACGCTCGAAACATCAGCTTTTATACCCTTTACGGTGGCTAATTTACGTTTTCAACCCAGTTGTTAACACTAAATTACCTGCAATACAATCTCGGATTACTTTTGGCACGCAACAGAAGATTGGTCTCACAACTTCTGAGAACCATCAGTGATAAGGAAATCGAAAGGCTTTTTACTGCTGGTTAACAACCTGAGTTAATGATTGTCTAATTTTTAATAACTTTGTTTCTCGGTTGAAAGATGGAACATTTGAAACTGGAGAAAGGGTAAAGCTACGAACTATCACTATTCATTGTGCTAATTGCAATGAGAAAGTTCAATACAAACGCTAAAACTTCAACCATGTTCCGTTTGTTTGGCGCAGAAGTTAGCGAGAAAGCATTTATATTTACTATAAATCTTGGTTAGTATTTTTCCTATGACAAAGATGAAGGAAAAACAAGAAAAGTCAGCAAAGAAAAACGCATTTTAAGTTCGCTAACTTGCCACAGTGGTCAGAAGTTTGTATTTGAACGTAACAAAGCTCCAAGGTCTTCCCAAATGTTCAAATTCAGTGAATCAAAAGTATTTCTACATCGACGACTATCAATTACTGATTCTCTCTCGACAAACCGACATTGAAGTTCTCTGTATGTTGCATCAGCAACAGACGCAGGCCCAGTTATTAGAAGCCTCAGGTGATCAGCGAGATTTGTAAATGCAAGGTGTCCATTTTCAATGTCTTGAAGTCTCACCGAACTTTCTTGGACCTGGTATCTGAAATAGGAAAGAAACGAAATGACCCCATTACAGAAAATTTGAAACTGTTTTTATTTCTTCAGGAATCGAGATAAACGCAATCTCGTTCACCGAAATGATCCATAGAAATTACTCTCTAATAGGGGATACTAGTGTCACAGCGGATTTGGACCCCGCAGCTTTATACACCGCGGATTTATACCCCTTCCCCCGCTGGCGGCTATAAACCCCAAAATAATTCTGGGGGTCCGTTTCCTTTAAGCCTGCAAAACAGGCGCAATTTTTATGCGTTTTTTGGGCGAAACGGAAACAAGAATGAAGAGAGCGCGAGGTGCGAGTCATGCACGAGGGGTAGGAACGCCATTAAACATATTTTCTTCTTTGCTCTTCCCCTGTTGCGTTGCTTGCTCTTAGTGCTCGCCGCGCGTTTGTCTCCAATCGCCTGTAAAACGCACAAAATTTACGGTTGTCTGCAGGTAATTTTGGACTGAGGGGGGAGAGAAGAGGTTCCAAATCTCATTGGCTGAAATGAAACGGAAGTCACTACATGCGACAAATCGGGTTGATTAAAATGATAACCAGACCTTAAAGAAATAAAATATTGACACTGAACGAGTTTAGTAAATTTAAGTAAGACACCCAGTGAGAGCAAGGGTAGGGTACTTAAGGCACCGACTGTTCACACTTTTTTGCATACAACAGATTCTTACCTCCACTGAATTCCTCTTGGAGTGCAACACTTCTCTTCGTTGCTGCAGACATAGGGGGTCATATTCTCTGCCCAGCTCAGCAGATGGGACAAGTACAGTTCAAAAAAGGCAGGATACATAAAGGCCACTCTGGTGAGTATTTGGGGAGGGATGGTCATCAAACGAGGATCTGGTTTGCATCTGGCAAAGAACTCTGTTGAAAGTTACAATATAATTTGTAACTTTGAAAGATTTAATAAAAGTTTGTTCACACCTCGCAATGCGTGATCAAATAAAAATTTCAAAATCAGACACAGTAATAGTGAGAGCACTCATTCCAGTTTTGTTCCCAGACATACAACCTGTTTCTCAAAAGTATGGGTAGTTACCACTCGGACGAGCCTGTTACGTTACTGCTGTCAGTTTTGTTATTTCCCCTTAAGAGATTGGAAAATCAAACACTAACAATACCTGGAATTGGACTGAATGGACCGTATTCCTTTTTTTTTAATTTGATCCATACTTATTCCAGCTTCTCCCCTACCCCTCACTGCACATAAAACAACCCTCCAAATTACGGTTTGACCAGGAAGGACCACCTTTTGGATGTCAACTTCCACATCTCATTTTTTTTTCCCCATACAGTACTATTATGTCTTATTCTGCCATCTCAACCTCTGTATGCCTTCACTTAACACCTACCCAAGACCCACTCCAAAATTAGCTGAGTAGCAGTCTCTATGTCTTGAGTAGACTGACAGTCATCTGGAGTCAAAACCAGTGATGCAATAATGTTTGTCAGTCCATTGTCCTGCTTAGCTAGCTCTGTCAGCTTGTCACAGAGGACTCTCTTGTTCTTGCTGACATCTACAAACATCAAAACAAATAATGACGAGACTGAGGCAACTACTCTTGCTTTGCATCTATATTTCTGTACAGAACCTGCCTGATTACTTACTTAATATAAAATATTACAGTGTTCCAAGCCCAAGGTTTTAGTGACTGAAAATCAAAAATGGTTGCCAGAGGTAAAATTTTAATTCCCAGAGGCTGGCACAGTGTAAATGGTTTTCATGACTTTCATGACATCTCAAGACTTCACACTCCCAGACTGGCTCATGAAGAAGAGAAAGGTAACAATGGAACATTTGTAATATTTTTTGGACATGTTTACATTACTTTATCTTCAGGTCATAAAAATTAAAGAATGAAAATATTAAAATTATGCAGCAGTTCATGTATTCAGTACAATGTAGGGAGTAAAAGGTTAACCAATGCCATTTTTTTTTCTCAAACTTGAAAAAGGTTTTTGAGTGGTACCAAGATCTTAGATAATTTCATTAAAAACATAAAAAAATAAATAAGAATGGCTACTAAATTACCTTTGAGTCCAAACTTTAACTGATGCTGAACATGCTTGAATAAACAATGTGCAGCTGCATTCATGGAAATGTCTGCCGAGGTAATTGAACCTGGAAATTCCATTAGACTTGTCGAAGAAGTTGATGAGTCACATTTCTTTAATGGTTTTCCTTGAAAAGATCTCATATCTTCAGTCAACCTATCCCTCATTTTACACAACAGTTGTACAGCAGCTCTTGTTTGGCTCAAGTGGAAAGAGTCAGTGAGAAAGTCCGAAATGTCGGTACAATTTTGTGTATCGCCTACAGTTAAGCCATATAGTTTGAGTGTCAGGTGGAACTGGCTCTCTGACAAATGAGGATTTTGAAGTAGAAACCTTCTGAGTAAGGACTTTGATTTATCAAGAACTGACAAGGATAATCTAAGATCTCCTAGGTGTATTTGCCCAGATTTATTGAAGTTATCAAGATATTTATCCAGTTTTTCTGCTAATGAAGGCTTTGTCTGCAACTTATGATAAACCTGACAAAGAAGAGAGAGACAAATAATTACCAAAGAATTCCAAATTTCCATCATCTGATGAACAACTCTACTTTAACCTGCTTACATTTGCTTGTAAGTTAGCTCAGAAAATTTTGTGTTTTCTCAATATGACAGCTTCCAGCTGAGAAATTTGTCACAATTCTCATCACTTATTTAATTTCCAGTTAATTGCTTGTGAGAATACTTGTGTGCTTTAAAAGGCCATAATCTGACAGTACAATGTTTGGTGTCTACACATAGATGAGCAAGTATATTTTCGTTTTAAGACAGACAAAATGGAGAGTGGGATTAACAAATACGCAATGTTTACGTATATGTCATTGAGTGGAAACGTGTGTTGTGTATGCTGTGCACAAGTAAATGACCGCTAGGTCATGGTTCTGGAACCCCCACAAATCCGGCTCCTGCCAAATTGTACAGGGTAGATCATTGATATTTTCTAAGAAACTAACTAGATAATGACAGTTCAAATCTGATCACATTAACAAATGGATTCAATGACGCTGCGCATCTGTTCAGTAATAGATGGCAGATGACGACAAAATGTGGTAAAAAAAAAACAGGAAAAAGGACAGGAGATACAGCTGGTCGAGTATCACGGGTGCTTTTACCACATTTTGACGCCTTCTGTGATCTTTTACTGTACAGACCCTCCATTTTTTTATGTAATAAAAAAGCAAATTTTTTTTTATGGTGCCGTCATCTACGCATCTGTTGTCCAATAGATCATAAGCAAGAACTGATCAAAATGCGTGTATTCATATAAAAGCACTGTAATTTAGAACATGTAAACTTGCCTCTTCAAAGTAACCGGCCCATTTGAAAGCTTTTTCGAAGGCACTTTCGTCCCATTGCTTCACTTCGTCACTCCTTGCCATACGTAGTACATCCACAAATACATGGGTATTTTTCAAAACTTCGTTCATGATAGGATATTCCGAAGTTCTGGGTGATTACGGTCACTGGTTAGAGAAAGTTTGGGTGGTCAAACATGGCGCTCAACCTTGTAGAACCCAGACTTCAGACCAAGACTGCTCGGTCAAAGCCTCCGTCTTGAGTCATTTCATTGCTTAGTGAGAGAAGAGATGTACATTTGGAGCGGGAGGCGATCCGGCTACAAATAAAGTAATTCCGTCTCACGTTCCTCACGAATAACTCATTGACTAAATCGTTCAACTCATCATCTTAGCTTTCACACAAGACCCACACCTCTTGGTCAAAGTTACTTCCACCAAGACTCACATGTCAATATACAGCACTAAACCAGTATCTCTTACTTGATGACTGAGATCACCCTTCCGTATGTTAACGACTGATGACACTGTCACGTACCACCTTCAGGTCCAGCGACCTGTGCCATGTAGGCTAGACTTTCGCTGTTCTCTTGAGTTCAGTCGATCTCCACGAGTTAAATTGTCTTCGAACGTCTTCGGATTATTCGTACATCGCGACTTAGGAGGGGTTTGGATTGAAGTGAGCCGCTGTAGAATAATTATCTTTGCAGAACGGGAATAGAGAGTTGAAGCAATAGCTCTTTTATCATTCCCATGTAACGTCTTCACGAAACGGGAAATCAAATATCTGGAAAATTCAGTCGACAATATCATTTAAAACATTTTTTTTAATAGGCAGAACCTACAATAGAGGGTTCAAAGACCCGAAATTACCACTTCACAGTGTATCACGTTAACATAAGTGATAAAATGGGACATAACCTTAAGCAACTGAAAAACTAAGAGAACAGTCTCTTCCTAAACACTCGAAGTTAACTTGTTTTATTTTGATGATCACTTCAATAAACCCTGTGATGTCAGTGATAACTTTAACTCAGCTTTATCTGTACTAGAAGGTATCCCCTTTACGTGAAACAAGGGTCTTGCGTTTTGTATTATAATTTCTATTCATCGTGAGGATCTTTCACAAACTTAGCTCTGAGGTGATCTCAACAGAATCTGTCTAACTGTACGTGTACAGAATAAATCTTCATTGCATGCTTGTGACATTCAAGTCACCATCTTCCTTAACTCTTAACATAACATATTTTCTCTCACTTTTTTATCCGGAATCTCTCCATTCATTATCAAATTCTATGATCAAACGCAATTAACTCAAATCATAAAATTGCATGCTCAATATGTCAGGTTACCAATGTATTAGATGAGAAAGGGCCTACTCATTTAATTGCTGTTAAAGAGATTCCTGTGCTTACACTCTGTAATGTTCAGAAGCAAGATGTTCATCGCTTTCTGTTGTAGAGTAAAGATTATCGTTCATATGGCTAAAAGGGATTAACCATTTCGCTCCTAGATCTTAAAAGTAATTCTCCTTACTGTCTGCCATACAGTTCTTATGATGTTAGTTTGGAGAATTCGGTATCGAATCAACTAACAATTGCCCAACTGATATTTCTCTTTATTCTTATCACTTGTCTTCTTCACATTGTATTGATGTTGTAAGGAGAAATTCTGTCTTGGTCACTCTTGGGAGTCAAGGGGTTAAGGAAACAGATATCACCATGACATCACAGGGATTACAAAGTAACTTCATTAAAGGCTGGTAGCCAGAGCTTCAATCTCAGCACTCAGCTTCTGCCTCTTTGTCTTGTTGTTAGACTCGCTCTCCACATATCCTTGCTTGCTAAGGCGGCCAACCACCACTTTCTCAGCCAAAGAAATGGCTCCATCCAGTGCCTGCTTCCTCTCATGTTCTTTGCGCAGAAGGTCTGTAAGCTATAAAAGTTAAATGAGACAGAGGCTCCAGTCAGCACCCTGTTATATATGAATATCCTCCTCTGATCAGTGTTTCCCTGGAAAAATAACAGCTCCCAACGTACCCCCCCCTCCCCCCACATACCCACCCCTTCCCCTCACCAACAAAGAAAATAACATGGATAAAATACATGACAAACAAAGGCAAATAGCTCTGGAGACACTGCACCATTCTTTCTCTCCTTGCAGAGTCATTTTGGAAACTACAAGACTAGTCCATATACAAGTGTTGTATATTCAAGTCTCAGGGGGAAAAAACTGGTTTAAGGTTTCAAATTCCAAGGTTTTTTTTGGTTTGTTTGTTTTGTTTGTTTTTCACACAAACCATTACTATTTTTCAGTACTTATAAACTGGAAATAATTCCTGAACTCCTTGGATGACTGAGACTGTAGTGACCAACAAATGTGAACTGAAAAAATAACTTGGATCATTGGATTTTGACAGGAATCTATGTTAACAAGGAAGTGAATGCATGGAACTGTTCACTAAGAAGCTTTCTGCCATGACAAAAAGTTCTGTACCAAGCTTTTAAAAGAACATTAGTCTCACCTTCTCAGCAACTTCAGGTTGTTCCTTGTTAAGGGAGTTCTGCACCTGAGTGATCTGATTGCTGATGGAGCGGTAATCTCCATCTAACTTCTTGCGTGCATTAGCAAAGGCAGTGGCATCTTTGCTTGATTTAAACTTTTGGATGGTGTCAGAGTATACAGAATAAAGGCCACTCTGACGGTCTACCAGGCGCTGGACCTCATCAATAAGACAAGCAGCACGCATGCGTGACTCATTAGCTTCATCCTTGAAGAAAAACGTGGTAATGTCAGAAATGGTAATCAGTACATGATAAGGTACACAGCACCATGGATAACCAAAAAATACACACAGCTGTGTCATAAAAGTTTCCCTACATATAAAAATGGATACACTTAACCCAGAAAGACTTGGTGGTGACAGTTGCCTCTATTATTAGACCAAATATTAAAGCATTTTATCCAGGAGAAACAAAACCTGGTATTGGCTAAAGGCACAAATTTCAGTGAATTTCCAACACATGTAACTAATATTGCTATACCCTGAGAAGCATTAAACTTTCAAGCATAAAGTTCTGAGCTCCAGTAGAAAAAGATTCTTTGGAAGAACCCCACTCAAATTCTGTGTCTATCAATGACAAGGTCAAGTGTTAAGCAAAAGCTGTTTCACACCGACCTCACAGCACTGATACCAAAGTCCACTGTGACACCAAGATGAAAGACATCCAAATAAGACCATCAGATGCAAAGTTCATAATCAATTTTTTTACACCATATATTTTTACAGCCTTACCTTGCTGATTGCAAAGTCCAACCTCATGTAGATGACAACAAGCATAAAGAGCAAGTAAAATGCACCAACAACTAGAAGTGGCTCTTGTAAGAGAAGCACTTTATTAAAGGTGTAGTGCAACTGTAGAAAGACCAAAGTAGGGTTAAGGCACATGGCACATCAAGGGAATTAATTCATCAATCCTGCTGTTCAGTGGGTTCGATTCCCACCGAGGTCAAAAGATTTTTTCTTTGCCTCGTGTGGTTCCCTGTTTCCCTTTATTAGGGCTAACGCCCTGTGGGTTATTCATGGGTTTAAGTAGCACTTTAATTTACACTTCAGAGTTAATTCTCTGTTTCACCATTTGTGTTCCCAGTGCTACGCGGCACAACATTCATATGTACCTTTACTTTCTCTTCGCCGCGATTCACCATCCTAAATCGTCCCCGACTTTCTCTGTGCTACCTCGTAGCTCAGTCGGCAGAGTAACGGTAGATCTAATCCGGAGGTCGTGGGTTCGATTCCCACCGAGGTCAAAAGATTTTTTCTTTGCCTCGTGTGGTTCCCTGTTTCCCTTTATTAGGGCTAATGCCCTGTGGGTTATTCATGGGTTTAAGTAGCACTTTAATTTACACTTCAGAGTTAATTCTCTGTTTCACCATTTGTATAAAGCCTTTGTTTAATTAAGGGGTACTTCAGTTACTGTAAAAATGCAGAGGGAAAGAGAGTGTGACTAAATAGTCGACCAACCAAATGCCTAACTGGTATTGGATCAACTAATAATCTTTATTGCTAATTTTTCTCATCAATTGTTTGCTAGATATTGTATTAATTTTTGTAATGAAATGTTCTATCTTGGTCACTTCCTGGGAGTTAAAAGGTTTATGCTATATACCTCAAAGTCTTGAATGTGTTGCTCTACCAGGTTACTTTTCTGCACAACAACCACAGGACGTCCAATTGTATCCAGATAGGTATAATGCAATTCACGTTTTCCTTCCTCCATTGCAAAAGGTGCTTTCAATTCAATGTCTCTACAGAAAAAAGGATGAAAACCCAATATATCAACATCAAGAACAATGATATCATGAAATTAAGAAATACTGATTATTATCATCCAACTGCACAAAGCAGAGTACAAACAATGCAGGAATATAGTACAAATATCCTGTGATATTGAATGGCTAATTAGACAATTGGTTGTTTTGTACTAAAAAAAACCTGTTCAACCAGTTGGCTGCACACATTATACTTTTCTATCCACTTTGCTTTTCCCGCCTTATGAGAAATGAACAGAAAGACTTACCAGAAAAAAAAGCAGTTGGATAATAAATAACATATTAGACCTTTTGGTATGTAGTATCACTGAGAATTTTTACTCATTGTTTTGTATTTTGACTTGCCCTATGGGCTTGTCAAAATACAGCACAACATGTCAAATTACTCAGCGATACCACACACCAAAATGCCTAATAGGACATTACTATGTTTGTCAATTCTTAGCTAACAAAGTAAATAATCTTACGTGCATCCCTCTGGGAGAATGATGCGCAATGCAAGGTTGTCAACAACGAACTCATCATAGATGTGGTCAATAATTCTCATCTTTAGAACATATTTGCTACCTGTAAAATTGGGAAAAAAGTAAACAAGCATTAATTTTTGGTTTATTACAAAATTAACACAACTGTCGCATAGTCGTTCATACGGTTTACGGTCAACTCGCCGACGGACCAACTCGCCGACACCAACTCGCCGACGTATAAAATCGAGTAGAGACGTCGGCGAGTTGGTCGTCAATCCAATACAACTTATTAGAAGCTAACCATACAGAAAATTAAACGATATTTAGTAAAAAAACATTGGACATTGGTGAACATCAAACAGAAGCTTAAACATCGGTGAACATTGGTGAACATCACCAATGACTATATCAGCTTAAGACGCGAACGAGTTATTGTGCGACAACAACACCGTAAAGACTCATCATGTCAATCGCTCAGATTTTTAACGAAAACGTAGCTTTCTAGACGAGATCTTTAGTAAAAAGCATTTCTTTTTATTTGCAACAAAGTTTATAAGGATCTTAAGGCGAATAAAGCGAAGTAAACCTCACCAACGACTCTAACAGCTTAAGACGCGAACGAGTTATTGTGTGACAACAACACCGTAAAGACTCATCATGTCAATCGGTCTTATTTATTTAAGTCAAGACGCTTGGTAAAAAGTCAACGCACAAATATATTTTTTGGTCTTACTACTGGTGTTAAATGCAATCGTCATCGTGCTTGACGAGGGTGTGTTGCCGCGCGTTTGATTGAAAACTAGAAAACAGCTGTGCGCCAGCGCCTGCTCTCTCCGAAAATTTGGAGAAGCTGTTGATAGCTCCTTGCTTTTAACAAAGATTGTTAGAATCCGCTGTAAAACTCTGATAGTTTTTAATGGGAGAGACTTACGTTTAAGCAAGACCTGCTTTTTTTTTACAAAAGTAAATAAAAAACCTCGCACCTTCTTCGTTGTGAGACTTGTGAGTGAAAAAATATCACACCCTCATCTTGCCACGCATTTGATTGAAAACGAAAACAACTCAAATACATGCACTTGCAAAAACTAGAAATCATTGCTTTGATCAGTGTATCTTGTATTATCAACATAGTTACACGAATTCGGCGCCTTTGCAAAGAGGGATCCTCGTGTTAGGTAAACATGTTGGTTTTAAAAAATGAGCGCCTCGTTTGAAAGCAGCTGTGCGCCAGAAAACAAGGTCTTTAATCGCCTCGAGGCTCTCCACGGAAAACCGTCACTTTCGATTGCATTTAACACCAGTAGTAAGACCAAAAAATATATTTGTGCGTTGACTTTTTACCAAGCGTCTTGACTTAAATAAATAAGACCGATTGACATGATGAGTCTTTACGGTGTTGTTGTCACACAATAACTCGTTCGCGTCTTAAGCTGTTAGAGTCGTTGGTGAGGTTTACTTCGCTTTATTCGCCTTAAGATCCTTATAAACTTGGTTGCAAATAAAAAGAATTGCTTTTTGCTAAAGATCTTGTCTAGAAAGCCAAGTTTTCGTTTAAAAAAACTGAGCGATTGACATGCTGAGTCTTAACGGTGTTGTTGTCACACAATAAATCTCGTTCGCGTCTGAAGCTGTTAGAGTCGTTGGTGAGGTTTACTTCGCTTTATTCGCCTTAAGATCCTTATAAACTTTGTTGCAAATAAAAATAATTGCATTTTACTAAAGATCTCGTCTAGAAAGCCAAGTTTTCGTTAAAAAAATCTGAGCGATTGACATGATGAGTCTTTACGGTGTTGTTGTCGCACATAACTCGTTCGCGTCTTAAGCTGTTATAGTCATTGGTGATGTTCACCAATGTTCACCGATGTTTAAGCTTCTGTTTGATGTTCACCAATGTTCGCCAGTGTTTTTTTTACTAAATATCGTTTACTTCTCTGTATGTTTAACTTCTAATAAGTTGTATTGGATTGACGACCAACTCGCCGACGTCTCTACTCGATTTTATACGTCGGCGAGTTGGTGTCGGCGAGTTGGTCCGTCGGCGAGTTGACTGGTTACCGTTCATACAGGAAAAGAATCACCACAATCCTCTCAAAAATACCAGTAGTTTTTCATAGATCAATCATTCATCAAATAATCTTTGAATATAATCCATCAAATACTTCTGCTCATGGGCAGTTGGAAAAGCTAAAACTGGGGAATATCTGAGGATATCACACAAGTGATATTCCCCAATTTTTAGACCTTGTGTCTTGTTTCCCATCTTGATACAAATAATGACTCCATCAAACATCCCTCATATTTTCGTACCAAATAGAGGTCACTATTTATAAATATATGTGATTTAGATTCCCTTTTATTACTACAATACTGCAAGAACACCCAGAGTTCCCATTAAATTAGGTACAATCTTCCAAACCAACACTAGGTTTGACAACTTTTCTAAACATAATTATTTATTTTGATGGTAAGTACCCCTTCAATAGAAGGGAGAAAAAAAATTAACAATAAATGATAACATGCAGAAAAATATTTTTTGCACAATAGATCCTGTTGCGATAATACAGTTCTTCCACTACAGAGCACAGCTGACGACTCACCTAGGTTGTATAGATACTCATAACTAGGAACATTATAACCCATGTAGAACCTTGTTTGCCAGCCACCAAACAGAGGAAACCTTGGTCGCAACTCCAACTCGACTGAATCGTCTTGAGACCACAGGTTACTGGTGGAGATGTTACCAATTTCATCCCGATAATACACATCACTGGCAGATGCTGGCAGAACAGACTTGAAAGACTTGATTGAAGAAGGAGCTGGGGTACGTTGATAGTCATACCTCGAAAATGGACCCTACAAGCCAGAGATGAGGGTAAAGAAAAAATTATCCTCAGAACATCCTTCTGAATAACCACAGGTAAATATTAATGCTGTATGAAACCATAGAGATTAACCCTTTAACTCCCAAGATCTCATTAGTGATTCTCCTTACTGTCTACCATACAGTTCTTGTGATTTAGTTTCAAGAATTTGGTATTGGATCAACTAATAATCCATAATCCTCTTACTCATATTTTTCTTTATTCTCATCACTTGTCTGCTTGATATTATACTGAAATGGTTAGGAGAAATTCTCTCTTGGTTACTTATGGGAGTTAAAGGGTTAAGGTGATGAAGCACATGAACTACTATGACAAAATGCATGTTCAGCCCATGTGCATATCGTGGAAAAAAAAAATCACAAGATGCATAAGAGACAAAAGTCTAGGATAAGCTGGTCCTTTGAAGTAAACACTAAGTCAAAAGTGATGGAAAAATCCTACACTGTACATTCTTAACCTACATAAGGCCACAGATCTCTTAAACAATAATCACTCACCTGGAGTTCTGCTCCCACATGCTTCATATGAAAGGTTTCTTCCACTGCAACATTGCCCCAATGGGAAACTTCAATTGTTCGTGCCATGTGGAGCACCTGAATTAAAAAACACAAAAACTCACCTTTACCCAACATGTACCTCCTAGTACATATTTACATGAATATCTTTCGAACTGCAGAAGTTTCTTTCTTAGTTAATAAGTTTCGCAAACATTCAATACACTGAAACTTTCTAATATCTACTTTTTCAGATTTTTTCCATAATTCTCCCCACCCATCTGTTTAATGATCTATTCAACTTGAAAAAAGGATTAACAAAATGATCACTCCTGGATATCCAAAAGTCAAGATATTCAACCTACAAAAGCTTCTGAAGGTTCAATTGAAACCAAAAAAAAAAAGTGATAAAACCCACACAATCCATGCCAGTGCCACCTGAATACAGATTTGTACAACTTGTCACAAATTGTCAGTTATTAATTACTAAAAAAAATGTTGATCTGGGAAGATTTTAGAGCCTCAGGATGAAAGTTTGCTTTAAAAATTTGATTCAGTGATTTCACTCTAACATTCGCAGAGCATTTGACTAATCATACAGTACATACCGAGAGAAAGGGAGTGTTGTTTTCAAAATGAACTCTCATAGGACTAATCTGGAATGCCTCAACATCACTGTAAGGTCCATATGTTATAGCATTGTCTGACTGACTAGTGGGCTTAAGCTTACTGTGGGACTCCACAGAGGACGTTGCCAAGGAAACAGTTGCACTCTGTTTTTTAACAGTGTAAGGTGTGTAGTAATAATGGTTGGCAGAAAAGAGGACAAATTGTTTCTCGGATTGAGTGATCTTGGTTGGGAAGGGAGTCATGGCATGAGCAAATACTTCATCCACAGTCAGCTCAACTGAATGTCCTGGTTTCAGGCGAAATCCAAGATCTGCTCTGAAGAACTTTGTTTCACTAAATAATAAATTAATTGAGGAAAATATTTAAAATCACAAGGATAAGATAGAGGAAAGTCATTGCCTCACAAATGCACACATGTACACAGTGCCTGTACATGTTGTTGTTTAAAATGAATTCAGTCTAAAATTATTTCAAACTTGTTCGATTTGCATTTTCTATCCTTTAAGGACAATGGTAATGCAACAAGAACAAAATGGGAAAATCCAAATTACTTTAAAATCGAAATTTACTACCACAAACTAAATGTTATTATTTAGCTACATGTAGCAACCATTTCAAATGCATTTTTTACGACATGAAAATCCCACATAATATGTGGTTGCTTCACGCTACAAAGCAAACAATTGTTGGATCTGTCCGAAATGTTCGAGAACAAATAAAGAAAGCGTAATACAACAAGAACGTCACGCACGTTTAAAAAGATGACTATACATTCATTACAATTTGTTTCGTTTATTGTGAAATGAAATTCACCAGCATAAATGCTTACCTATGTGCTTCGATTTCTACTTGTTCCATAGTTAAAGTCGAGTCCTCGTCATCAGGGGTCTTGGCCTAAAAATCCACAAGGAAAACGTGAGCTATAAGATAGAATTTCTTGTGATTCGATACGTGGCAGCAGTAGAACAGAATTTACAGACAAAAGATTCGTCTTCGCCGTCACGCTTCGAGCAATTTATCTGTAACATAGAAAATAAGCTTAAGAAAACTCACCGTAACTCCAACAAATGCAAGTTTATCGACAAGAGCTGGTTCGATTGCCAGATGAAAGTGTCCTACTGCAGAATCTCCTTCATTCTCTAGAGTTAAGGAAGTACTGACTTTAGTCAGCTGAGTCGAAAGGTCTATCTTTCGAGAAACCTCACTAATAACCAGTCTAGAGTCGAAATCATCTTTCCCGAGGATGCATGATGCAAGGAGAAGGGCAGCAAGAGCTGCTATGCAAAAAGAAAAACTATTCATCCTCAGATGGAAGAGGATTCTAGCGGACGACTACGTGGAATCGTCAGAAGGGGTTCCAATGAAAGAAGATAGTATTGAGGTAAAATTTGAATTTGGATGCTCAGCGGACTCTCACGGAAATATTGGTACTAATCCCTCCCGTTTCTTCGTGATGATTACATCGCGTAACAACACATGAATCATCTCGCTTTTCTGATGCACGTGGAAGTTGAATTTTGTCTCGTTAATCGTATTTTAGGTGCTTTGTTTCCTTTGATGCATAAGGGCGGTCGACTTCAAGCATTTCCTTGGAATGCCTCAAATGATCCAAGTTTGATTTTTTGATAAAACCGAGTGTTGTCTCAGAAATAGGCGCCCTGATAAATCGGGTACACACTGATGACATAACGTAGAACGCTTGATCGGCGTAAGTGCACTAGATAAAAAACAAGAAATTCTCCTATTGCAAAATGCATTGCACAGCTTCATTATTATCTCCACAAACTAAAGGCTGGCATTATAAGAGAGTAGTGGCCAAAGTGAATCTAGGATGAAATAAGCCAATGAAAATGGTCTCCTGGTTTCACGTGATCGTTTAGACGCTCCTGCCCTAAAATTGGCATATAAAAAATAGACCTGACGTTATCAACTTTAATATTGAATCTTAAATTTTATACATCTGAAAACTCGACGGATAGAGGAGGTCAGGGTAAAGAGGTTCTGATGAAAATGAAGCCGTTTATTCATGACTGTAAATCGAATCGCTGACTATCGCTTGATAGAATAATACAAGATGTGCCATGATTGACATCATGATTGTGGTTCAGGGCCAGTTTCAGCGACCTCTCTTTAAGTCAATGAGGTATGTTATGTTATGTCTGAGTGAGGCAAATGGAAAATTGTTATGGCTTCGTTAATTGTATCGGTTTCCAACCATGAAGCTATTCGGCTATGTGAATTAATACATAAAAAACACTGAGTCGATTTCTCGTCCACAAATTGCATCTGTTCCAGGCAACGAGGTCAGTGTTTTGCTTGAGGAACTGTCTGTTGTTTCCCCAACTGCAGTTTCTCCACCTGCCAAGAAAAGAAAATGCTTATTTTATTTTAAACCAATGTAGAATAGTCTCAATTGCAACTTATTACTAATCGTCATCGTAAACTGTTATTAAAAGATCAGTTAAAGTCAAAAAGTCAAATCAGCCATAATAACAATTTCTTTTAATTTGCCATGTACGTATGAACAGATTTCACTCAAAAACTGCTTTGGTACCTGTTACGTTACCTGCTATGAGACGGGGGTACTTTTTATTATGTGCAATCGTTTTCTAGGTCACTTATTACCAATAGCACATTACATTGTTTTCTGCAGAGGAAAAGAAAATCGAATATCACACAGTCTTTAAAACACGGAGGAAAATTACTAGCCCCCTTTCCCGTCTCCACCATTCAGTTCAAGTAGAAGGACCGGAAAGGGCTCTCGGATTTCCCCAGAGAAAGTTAAAGCGTAACGCCAAAAAAAAAATAGAAAAACAGAAAAACAAAACATTACTATTTATGTTTAAAAATAAGAACAGCAAACAGAATGCTCTGTTGTAAAATGGGGATTCATTGTACTCATTTTCTGGAGTTGGGTGAAGAGGGTGTTTGGCCCGGCTTTAATCCACTTGAAAACAAAAGAGCAAAACCCCCAGCGAAGAACTAAATTTCATCGTTGCAATTGCTTGGGGCGTTCTGCTTCACACTGAATTTAGCCCGCATCACCCTGGATTAAATCCTGTCAAAGACAGCTCATATAGTTACTTTGAAACACAGTTAGATTAATGTTGAGTAAGAGTAAGCGTCCAGGGTCCTCTGCATGCAACAGACTGAGTTTATAATCTCAATATGTGATGGATGACCATTTGTATTTTCGCAGACTGGTGCATGGAGTTTAATCAAGGATACTTCCTCGGTGAGTATCCTTTTACACGGACTTTTGTTTGACCACCATGGCGTCACAAAGCAAGCAACCAAAGTAAACATACCGCAATGAGAGAAGTTTTCATCACCTGTTTTGCGTTTGTTCTGACGCTGAATGTTAGCCATGGAAGTGAAACTTATAATGATCAGGATAAAGTGTTTGGCAAGAGTTGGAAACAATTACGACGCACGATGGTGTCTCCTTTGAGGGAAGTCCTTCCGCAGACCCATTCTTTTCTACAGCCTATAACAAAGAAATGGACAATTAGTAACAATGATCAAGCCAAATTTCCACAAAAATATCTAAGTAACGCCTTTAAAGCAAATGATGAGAAACAAAAAAGCGCGGAGATAGGTCACGATGCCGACAACTTACTTAGAATTCATAATGACACGGGCTTAAATTTCGACCGAAAGCCAAGACCTCACAGCTCCCTTCATAATAAGGGAATAAAGCGCTTTAGAGAGGTTCTTCGAAAGAGAATTAAGGAAAAACCCCGTCAGGATATTGAATTCATTGAGGACAGTCAAGACAACGGGGCTAAACAGTACGAGTTTGGAAGTCCACTTTACGAAGAGGTTGAAGGAAATGGCAATTCAGAAAACGAAGACCAAAATGGTCTGTCTGGTCTCAGAAACAATTACGTCACAGTTATTGACAACATTGATGGCAAAGACACGGATTCTTATAACACCCTGGGTTCAGATGAAGCCAAAGTGGAATATACAAATGTGGCAAATAGTATAAACGAAGGTGAAAATGAAGAATTTCAAATGATAGGAAAAGAGGTGAACGATGTGCTTGGTGCACTGACCAAATCAGATTCCAGAATAAGTCAAGTTGTGGATACGCATCCACCCCAGGGACAAGGAGAGTTACGCGCTAATCAAGCTATGTCGGCGTATGCTGATAAACAAGTGAAAAACGAGACCATTATGAGAAATGGAAAACAGCAACAAAACAATCAGAGTCTACTGCCTGGGGAAGTAACGATCATTGAAGATGACGATGAAATGAGTCCAAATGATGAAGAATCGCATCCAGTCCTAAGCAAGCCTATATGGGACGCCATTAAACAAGCTGAGAAAAATGTGACGCAGCCATATAAAATCATTCAAAGTGTCGAAGCTCCCCAACATGTTGACAAACACTTTCCCTTTCCAATGCAGCTAAACAAAAACAATACATTGCAAAGTCCTGGAAACATCCAGCAAGTTCACACAAACTTTAATCTTCAACAAAACACTACAAATTGGCACGCCAGAAATGGCGAAAACGAAAATGGTACGCTTGCTTATTTACCTTCCTCAGAAAGAGTCATTGAGAATAATAACCTTACCCTTGTTAGACATTTTGTTGGGAATCTAGAAAAGAACCTCAGAATTTTTTCGGGACTAGCGACAGATAACCGCAAAATGAGAACGAATCCTGAACCTCTACATGCAAATGTTAATGATCACGAGCGAAAATTTGTTCTGACGGGAAGTGCCGAAGAAGGACCAGATAAAACATTAGCGGACAATAAAAATAATCATCCTGAGGATCTAGCTTCAGTGATGAAATATAATAACTTTACACATGAAAGAAACATTTTCCACACCAGATGGCATCCGTACAATCAGAGTGATATGTCAAAGTCTGGATCGGTAGGGAGTGGTAGCAGTCACTTGCCTCCAAGTCAAGGGACCTTTAAGGAAAAGAATTCATCCGCTGTTAACACTCTAAAAACGACTAAAAATATTCATAAAATCGATGCGAAGCACCGGAAACAAGGCTTCCAAATGGCACTGCCTCTCAAGATAAATGGTCCCACTAGGACAAACGATCATGAGAGAAGGGTTTCTGTTGGTTACTCGGGGACCCCGGAGGTGGGACGAAGGCCAAACAACGAGTATGTCGTGCAATTTCCTGGGGAAAAGATAAATGCTCGCCTACTCGCTGAAACAGATGGCCTCAACCATTTCCACATTAGTAAAACTAATATAACTGTTCAACAATTTGGTACAAGCACAGGTACCGTAAACGATGTGGCGACTGTGACTGATGCAACGACTCTGTCTCTAGAGCCCTCCGTGAGAGGAAAATTTCAAGCAAAAGCAGAGGAGGCAGGCAATTCCGAAAAACCATACTTGGAATCATTACAAGCAACGGAAACAAAACTCAATGAACATCTCAGCCTGAAAAGTAGCGCTAATCAGTTAAGTAACTCGCAATATGGTAGCAGGAAGTTTCCATGGAATTTAGCGAATCAGCAAAGAACTATGGAAGCTTCTTTACATGAGATGAACGAATCTTCAATATATAGACACAACAAAAAAACTCAACAACTGCAGTCGAACAGTTGGCAACGAAATCATGCCCGGCCCCTTTTTGTTGCTAACGAGGACCGCAATGAAAGCAAAGACCCTATCAAAAGTTTTGTTGGTGTGCCATTGCAGATCGCTCCTCATCAAAATGTACATAATCCAAACAAATCTCTATCCAAATGGCACGAAGAGTACGAAAAATTGATTGAGAAATTAAGGGACTTGTACGGGCAAGCCCACGGAAATTTTCTCCCAGCGCATAGTGCTAGCTTTAAAAGCAACCCTGTATTTAACGATGCCCAACAGATGATGAAGGAAGTTTCCCAATTTCATTCACTGTTTGATGACAAATATGGCGATAAAAAAGAAACTGGAAGAGAAAATGGAATGTTTTTCAAGAACCTGAAAAGTAACGTCGATGAATGGAATTGGAGAAACGGAAGACATATCACAATCCCACAGAATCCTTTATATAATTATGGAGAGGATCCTGGAGATAATAGGGATGTTTCCAACCAAGAGCTTTCCTCTCTCAGAATTGAAAAGAACAGAGAAGTATCAGGTCAAATAAGGAGTATCCAGGTAGCAAATCAGACCTTATTTGATTTATTAAATTCCAAGGAAATGTACAAACAGGCACCAAACAATACCGATGTTATAAGCGATGAAATTCAAAACGGAGGAAGTGAGCTTGGTCACCAAAGTAACTTAAGCACTACCTACGTAAACCAAAGGCTGACCCCTCAACATAGAATTATTCCTTCTACAAATATCATGAACACTTCTGCTCCACCAACATCGGGAAATGACGGCCTTTCATCCCATCAGGTCCTGATGAGCTACTTCGGAAACGAAACAGATCTTCGCAAACAGCTTCACTTTAATGATAACTATGGAAATGAGTCAAACAACTCCATCAACATCTCACAAAGCGAAGAAAATCAGCCTGAGAATAACAAAACAAGTACAATCTCAAATCCTATCGAAGTCATAACAAAGGAGTCAAATACAAGTTTCATCGTTCAGCATGGCGCAAGCGATAACATCTCTGGAATTCCAAAACAGAATAAAAGTGGGCCCTCGGAAGAAGAATCTCTGAAAAAATACTTAGAAGACTTTATTTCTTTACTGAGTTTTGACGGAGCCGCTGAAAGGAACGAAACGGCAAAAAGTGTCCCGGAAGGTGAACTAAGACTGAAGGTGTCCAGTGGTAACTCAAATCCAATAGTGGCAGCCGAAGCTTCCAAAAAGGAAAACGTGACTGATTTGAAAGATAGAGTAATAATAGTAGTGTCGCCAAAGTCCATCAAAGAACTTATGAAAAATCGTAGTCATGATTCTCAACAGCCAATGGTGCACAAAGGGGTACCAGTCAAAGTTGCAAAAGTAGAGGATTCAATGGTGATTCTGAAGCCCAACCTTATCACAAACAAGTCGAGGGACGAATTTAAAGAGCATTTCAGGAATGTAACAATCATGCAAAATGAAACCACCAAAAGCAAGGCTTCCAAACTTCCTTCCCTCTTTAAAGTAACTAATGAAACGTCGACGTCCTTCGAGGACAACGTTACTTCCAAAAGTAAGAACGATGATTTAAATGAGCTCTATAGAGAAGAACTTAAGTCATTGGAAATATCATTATCTCGGGATTTTATGAGTAGCTGGATTTATTACCAAAAATCACTGAACGAAATAGGAATCTCACCAGGGATGCTGCGGTCTGGAATAGCCAATCTCGGATCACCCCAAAGGTTGAAAAGAGTCTTTAAGAAGGCTCTCACTGGCAGTGATCTGAATGTGCTTGTGGTTGGCGGTTCTATTTCGGCAGGTGGGGGACTTGAGAAAGATCGTGGAAATGTTGAAGGCGTTTATCATAAGGCCTTCAGTGATTGGTGGAACAACACCGTAACACCGATCACAACTTCCGAGCTAAAAGTCAGTGCTGTTGCCATTGGCGGAACTGATTCTGAATATTTTTCGTATTGCATACAAAACTATATGAGATCCCTCCCTGACATAGTCATATGGGAGCTGGCAGCTAACGATTACAAACGATATGCAGGCCGAGAGTTCGCTCCGGCAAAACCATTAGAACAGTTGATTAGAATAATATTAAGTTTGCCATCGAAGCCTGCTTTGATACTTGCAAACTTCTTTCGCGGAAACTACTACAAGACAGCAATTGGTCAAGACTGCCCGGACTCCGAAGACGAAGGAGGAAAGTCTATTGCGCAATATTATAAACTAACCTCCTTAAGTTGGAGGAATGTGATATGCTCACGCGATAAGGAATTGGATCTGAAGAAACTTTTTAGTTCGGACGGATATCACCCGAGCCTCCTCGGACATGCACAAATGTCAACCCTTTTGATTTCATATATCAAGGGTGTCTTTGAAGAAACTATTTCAGAAGAGATGACTCTGCTCAGAAATCACACACCAGCGCGTAAAAATCAAGAAGTTTCACTATCTTTAGCAGAACCAATATTCGATGATCCCGTGAGCCCTAAGCCGTTGTGTTGGACCCTTTTGACACCAGATTATGGTCAAAAGTTGAGAAATACTCTACCCGATCTCGAGTTTACAGAAGCATCTGGGTTTCAGTTTGCAAACATTAGTCATTGGCCTATTCGGCGTGATCGCTTAAGATGCTTAAAAGCTATCCAAACGGGAGCAATGTTGAAGATGAAGTTTATTGTTCCTCCTTCAGAAAACCGAGATGGCTACAAGCGGGAGCTGGCGATAACAACACACAATTCATTTGGTGGAATGGGGTCTCTGTGGCTGGATGGCGACCAAAATACTGCGAAAACTATTAAGGAAGAGAATGGACAAAGACGGACTCAAGTGAATATCCTAACAAGAAGTTTAACACCGGGTGTACATACAGTCACGGTATCCGCATTGGAACCTGGGTTTTGTCTCTCTGCTGTTGCAGTGTTATAAAAACAAGCGTCACCAAGTATAGGGAGGCTATAACACGACACCCTGAATCTGGCTTCATGACACCTTTTCATTTTAGTTCAAAAGAGAATAAAATAGTGTTACCGCTCAAGGTTTTCATTTAAGCTATTTCCTTCCGCCCGGATCGTTAAGCTGAAATATTTTCAAGTATATGAACCAAAGTTGGTTTGCCCATTTTTTCTTGGCCGGACTCATGGCTCATAGACCGCGAAATTGTTCAAAAGCAAATATAGAACTGAAACACACTTTGTATGATGAATGCCTCATCGATAGTATCAGATGGGATCTGTCGAATCAGAAGGTGCCTCGAAACGGTATACTGCAGGCGTGCAGAATTAGTAACGCGTTTCAATCGTCAATAAAAACGTTTACAGTATCTGCACGTTTAAGTCCACTACTGAAGTCAACATGGTTTTTCCCTTGACGTTCAAATAATAATTGGACTTTGGATAAAATGAACGTTTTATGATCGATGGTTGATCGTCGGAATATGATAAACTGGCAGCGCGCAAAGGTCCTCTCGAGTCAATAAATTGCCTCAATTTTCACACTTGCTTGCAAAGTTCCTTTTTTGGTTTATTACATCTACTATCATTTACATATATCCATATCATGAAAATTTTGTGGTTTTAAACATCACTGTGAATATTACATTTACTTTCCATTTGCTTGTATGGTGTGATCATTATATATCGCATCAATTTATATTTACTTGACATAATTACAGAGCTTTACCGTCATACGCTCTTTGCAATAGTCTATTAACAATGAAAGCGATAAGATTCTCGATTGAAATCACTATTTTAAACTGAAAAGTATATTGTGGGGTGAGAGGAGTATATCGCTGAGGCGATTTTGAGGTAAGAAAGGTAGAGATAAATTGAAGTGCATTGACGGAGTGTTCGAAATGTGGTGTTTATCTTTAAATTTTTTTAGGGGCTACTTTGCTATACATAAATCTGAAGTGGTAGGATGCCAAGACGTCAATAGGTCATTTACGTAAGTGAACACCGTCAAAAACAAGTTTATGACTTTTTAACGTGGAGACATCAGATAGAAAAACTCTATTGTTTGAAAAATAATATTAGTAACGCACTTGGGTTTCATGGCATCATGCGCCACACAAATCCCTACGTATACCCTATAACTACTGAAATCCATATCATTATTCAATTATAATTAAATACAGTTTTTAGATCTTGCTCAGGGGGTTTTAACGCTTTTTCTTTAAAATTTAAGCAGCTGACGTCTTGGAAATCATTGAAGTACTTATAAGGACCAAGAATGACGTGAATGACCTCTCTCTTTAGACCGCTTGGATAACGTCAGTAGACATTACATAATGTGTTTATCAATTTTTTAAGTTAAGGATTTGATCACTTCTGCTACTTGTAACATGGCTAAAATTCTGCTGCTGAGAAGTGCACGACGAAGTAAAAACCGTTTCTGCAAGTTTCAGGACGTTTCCAGTGCCCTCAGGATTGTAAGTCTCCTTCCTTGCTTTTTTCTCCCTTTTTTTTTCGAAGTTTTTTTTTGAGACCCCAAGAATTATTAATGTAACAGAAACTGTTTGTAGTAGCCTATTCAGGTTAGATATTATGTCTTCAGTTCCGTTTAGTTGAAAAAGCAAGATAGACGAGGACCATGTGTACTTTGAAAATGCTCGCTTGTTTAATTATCTGCTACTTTCGGTTTAAATGGTTGTATACATTTAAATTAAGCAGGACATCGTCTGTAATCATTGGCTTACTTACACTAAAACCCGTAACCGCCCGATTAACTGAATTTAATATTAAAAGAATCTAATTACCTGTTGTTGTTGAAAACATGTCTGAACGACAAGACAATTGAATACTCTCCTCAATTTGGCTTTGTCAAGATAACATTATTGATGTGTTTTACCGCGCCGAAGGCAAAAGCAGAATTGACTTGTGCAGCTGAACGTGACGTACAGGTTTTCTGCGGAAAATAGCAGTTAAACGAATGTTTTTCAGCCTTACGCGTTTCCCCTTCTTACGTAAGTAATTATTGAAATTTTAACATTCAAAACCGAACAACTACAAGTTTGTTTCTAGTTCTAAACTGTTATTTGTAGTATCTCTATACCAAAAACTGAAAAACATCAAACAAATTACAACAGATGTTAAACTGTGAAAGAGTTTCAGTGTTTATTGCGTTTGACATGTTTTTAATTTTTAAAAAAATTTTTTTTTTATTTCACGTATAGATTGAAACTGAAAAGAGACTATCCTTTCATTCAAGATTATTAGGAAGAAATCATCCGACGAGACGTAGGCTGTACCATTTAGAAGCGATGCTAAACAAAAAAAAGGCACGTTCATTCTGAATTAATGACCAATTTTGTGGTATGAATCGACAGAAATAGAAAACTACGCCAGTAGAAAAAATATTCCTCCGACGTCAATCAATTTTGCCGCAGGTGGTAAACAATAATATCTGCCAGATATCGGTGTTCGCATTCAAAATTCCTTATCATTTCATCCAAGCTGAATGGAATAAAGAGAACCTGTTTAATAGAAAAGACACCTTTGACGCTAAATAGCTCATTGAACGAACAAGAAATCATAGCTTGTGAGAGGATTTCGCCTCCATAGAGCTCATCAGTTTTTCTTGGTGTTACAAAGTTGCCATCTCAAGTGATTCTTAGTTTTGAATTATCTATTCCAACCAACAAACGGTGAGTGCAAAGCTGTTATATTACACATTGCATTTAGAGAGTGTTTCGATTCTTCATCAGTAACGATGTTAAAGATACGCCTATTAACAATATAGAAATCTAAAAACCTTAGCAAAAGTTAATACCGACCAAAAAGAAACAAAAAAAAAAACCAGTTAGGCGCACAATCATAAAGAAAGCAAAACTTTGGGAAACACGTTGTCAATCCCTCGCATTTGAGAATATAGATTGCATAGGATCAAATTTCTCGATAGTCAAATTTCCAAAATGAAAAAGAGGAATTGACCAAGGCAAGAGTTAAACTAATTGTGATTCAAATAGACCGTTTGGATACCTTCGATAAAAAATAAATTAAAAAAAAACGAAATAACGGATGAATACGAAAAGAAAAATAGTTATTTTTAGTCAGGATACAAAGTGAATGAGGAGTAAGTTGTCTTAAGGAGGTTCTATAAGGCTTTTGGTGAATGTTAGCGCGCGAGCCAGCGTAATGTTATTCTAGAAAATTTTTATGTTTTCGCTCTTTAAGTTTACTAAAAGCCGTCAAAAGGCAATGAGCACGGTTCGGACTATCATTAGCTGTGGTGAATATTATTAAAATGATTTTCGTTCGTAAGCTAGGGCTCCACGAAGGGAGGCGCTCGCCAGTAACAACTTGGCTTCGCCTTTGATTTTCTTCAATTTGCTACGGTGAAATCTCTCAAAGTTTTCACAATGTGTGAAAATTGTCCTGCCGATCATTTAAAAGCCGAAAAAAATAGGGGTTATACAGGCTTTTTCCTCGCTATTTGAAATTTTTTGTTTTCTTCCTCTATCTCAAATTTGGTCATATGAATTGTCTTTATCAACAGGTACTAGGAAGGGCACAAATATGTTTAACGGTCCAGCAAATCTTAGGAAATTCCACCGAAGGAAACGCGAAAAATCTTACTTAAAAGATCCATGTTTTCTTTGTCGCAAAACATTACATAATGGAATAGAACTTCGCCAAGATCGATATCTGAGCATGCGTAGACTTTCGAATTTGTCGTCCTTTGAGAATCTTTCCGGCGGTGTTATCTTTCGTTTTACCTCTATTTCAGGCGTAGAGGGCTATGAATATTACGGGTGTATTTGCTAGAAAACCTACATTTCATCACGTAGGTAATTGTATTGTGTTAAACTGTTTTTAACATTCCTTTTCAGGTAACAATCGTGCGATCGTATCGAGCCGCCATGTTTGTTTTGCATGTTGACACCTTTAAAGCTCGTGCTATGTTCTCCCCCAGATCTCGCGCGGTCAAAAAAAAACCCCATGGAGCCTCCTTGATTTTAGATAAGCGATGGAAAAATTATGTCATTCTAGATCGAACTTTGGACTTTAAATTAATTTTTTTGTTTTTCATTTTTACTGACAATTTCTCCCTTTTTTTGTTTCTGAACATAATTAAGCTTTTGAGAAATGAACTCGTTCTTTTTGTTAATTATTCATTCAAAAACACGGAAGTGCAAGTCATTGTAAGCTTGAATTGAAAACACTTTTCAGAAACGGTCCGGTTATCTCATGTAAATTGCGAAATGAATAATTACGAACTTAAAAAATATTGAACACAATAAACACACGCCAAATCGGCCCTTATATCCAACATTGAAAACTGCTTATAATTTCTTAACAAGGAGACTTCCCTAAAAGGCGGCGTCTGTTTGTATAACATCATCTTAACATAACATTTGTCGAAAAATAGTTTTTTGAAAATATCTACACCATCAACCTTTCCATAGCTACCATATGTAACAGGCAGTTTTTTTTTTCTTAGAAAGTGAAAACTTCTAATGAAAATGGAGCTTTAGACTCGTTAAAGCTTGTCTCAGCACACATAATTATTATTTTTTTCATATTTTGACATGACAAACCTATTAAATTACGTCATCAACATATTGGTCAAGCTCTTTTAATTAAAAACGCAAGTTGACGCCTAAGAGCCGAATTTCTCACATTTCAATCACCGAAAGAAGCATCGTTTCATGCTACATTAAGAGGTTATACGAAAACTTCTTTATGGAGCGTATCCTGAATCAAAATGACGCTTTTGACATATTTTCAAATAACAAATTATTGATTGTTGGGCCATTTCTCTTCACTTGGGTATTAGCCGGCTTAGATCCGCAACACAAACTATTTTGACGAGGTTTTTCCTAAATGGATTTCTTCGGTTTTCTAGTTTAATCGTCTATTGGTCCCTCTTGAAAATTTCTCAACTTGTATCGTTTCTAATGTTATCGTTTGTTTCTCCGTGCTTTTTTATTTTAGACTCGCGCCGAGGAGCGTTCAGTATGATTCATTCCAAAGTTCAGATGTTAAAAAGCGCAATTGAAAGCCATCTCACCGTTCGTGTTCTCCAGCGGAAATTCAACCTCGCAGATTGTTCTTACAGAAGGCTTAACTCTCATGACCAAGACGAAATAGACCCACCTAAAGAAGAAGACGCAACGGCAAAATATGGGGAAGAAACTTTCCAATGTAGCAAACTTCATTGTGATGAAAACGATGATTCTTTTGAGCGAGTGAAAATACCACGACAAGGAAAAAAAGCTCAAGAAAGTAACAAAGAGCTCCACCTTGGAGGATCTGCCAGCGGAAAATGCTCAAGGGAGGAGGATCAGGTTTGTGTTCCGCATGAAAATCAAAAAGCACATGTTATAACGGGATTGCAAAATAACTCGAATTTCAAGACTAGACAGTTTCAGCGCAGCAAAAGCTTCTGCCATAAAATGCTTGACACTACCCCTGAAGTTAGAAAACAGCAAACCTCCAAAATGGTTGAAGAAGAAAGAACGCCCGTGAACTTTGACGGTTTTAAGAGTTTTTCGAGAGGAAGCTCGGACCCCTCTCTACGAGTGGAGAAAGCTAAACACACAAAAACATCTCAGAACAAACAACTGGAATTTGAGTCAGAATTTTTCAACGACACCCAACGTCTTTGCGAAAAGGAGAAACATTCCTCTGCTGGACCAGTTGGAAAATTATTAGGTGCAGATGACGCTAACAAAAAAGAGGTGGAAAGGATCTTTGACGAAAGTAAATTACGCCAGAATAAAAGTGTCCGGAAAGTGGACGCCAGAAATAACTGCTCTGAAATAAGTTCTCGCTTTGGTAGCTCAAAAACATTTCAAAGAAGAGCAAAGAGTCAAAAATTACCATTTAAATCACCAGGATTCCGTTACAGAAAACTGAATGAGAATGATAACGATAATCATGAAGTTAAAAAGAAGCCTCGATCAATGAAGTCAGCTCAAAAGGAAGGTCAGTCGGCTAAACCGCCGCTAGAACGGGTCCCTAGTTGGCGGGGTAGCAAAGTTGCCAAAGAAAGACTTTCTCAACGCCGCTCCGCTGTATGTGACAACATTGAGAAGCAGCTGAGAGACCAGTATGGTATCAGCTTACGAAACTTACGGAAATGTTTGGTAATAGACGAAGTACTGCGAGAATATGATTTGATATGAACGTAAGGATTAAAACGGTTAAAATGTCAGCCAATCTACCGCTAATGGTTGATATCTTTCCATTGTGGTCACCAGAACTTTTTCTAAGATTAATTAACACTTTTTAACGACTAACGTTAAAATTTGGAAATTTTTACGCTTAACAGCTGAATTTTTGTTGCCGTTTTGCGGCCAACGGTTAACTCCCATTGAGATCCTCTTATCGAAGTAATTTTGCGATGAAATAAATATCCTGTTTTACATAGCTAATGGCTGGCGGTCCCGTGTTGGAAATTCAAAGCTGAGCAGCATAAAATCGAGAAGGAAAAACGTAAGGAACAAAGAAAACAAAGAAAAAAAAGGAAACAGATAGCAACCAATACTTCACAAATTAATTACCTTAAATGATTGCGTGCACTTATGCACCGGGAGGAGCTTACTGTAAAGTCTATATCAACCGATATGGCATTCAAGAGGGTTTCAATGAGGTTTACCATTGGCCGTAAAATGGCCAAAGAATTTTGCTGTTAAGCGTAAAATTTGACAAATTCTAACCAATAGCCGTAAAAAAAGTTAATGGGTTAAGCATGAAAAAAAAATACTGGTGACAACTACGGAATGATATTAAAAATTTAGCCATAAAATGGCCAAAATTTGAACCGCTAGCCTTTAAAGCGTTCAACCAAAGGGACATCTATAACTGAATCAGTCATACATGAAGTCAAACATGAACTATCGATAATATTTACTTCCCATGTCCAATCAATTCCATGAGACAAATTTACTGGCTTGAAATTTTTGCGGGATCCACTTATGGCGTAATGCTTGTTATGGCCGCTAAATATAATAAAGGTTTTGAAAGAGGGTAGCTTCAATTTTTGGTTAAATTGTTTGGTACGATTTAAGTTTGATAAAGGCGTACTAATTGTTTAACACGGAAAAATAACCTTTCAAATATATTCAAGCTTCTCTATGATTTAAGGACGAAAGTTGAGATAAGAAATGGCCTTTGTAGAATTTGGAAAAGAGAATTGATGTAAATTGTAAAGCGAAATGGATGAAGCTGGACCTTTTAAAAATGTCTAGACAGTTAATTTTGATGTATAAGTAGCCGATAATGACGCAATTGCAACGCAAAAACAGCCAGAAATAGGAATTATTTTTCAAAGTGTTAGTTCAAACCTTAAAATCCACTAAATAATTTGCTTTTCGGAGCCCATATCCCTGTTGACTTCCGTGATAATAAATTATTAAACAGAAAAGAAGTCGCGGCTATATTTCTCTCTTCGGATCTTGTTAGGTCCACTTTCCAGGATTGAGTCAGAGATTCCGCTCACGTGTTTAGCGACCTATCCCTCGCTCCAGTATGGGGAATTTGACAATAAATTCACAGGCAGAACTTGAGACCTAATACTGAAAAAGCGTTAATAAAAGCCGACTGAAAATCGATCAACCTCGAGATATCATTAAATTTGAATAGAAATTGACCATCCTCGGTGATACCTCGATTTCAACTTGTCAACTCTTAAAAGTCGTTTTGCTATTTGACACCTAGCGCTAAGATGTTAATGTGAAACCTTTTTGAAAATTTTTGTTAACATAAAATCTGAAATGGAAAATATTTTAGCAATACATATTGAACATAACACTTAAGGTGTCAGGATTTGCATTTTAGACGGAAAAAATATCCAACTTTCATATTTTTGTTTGTATAGAGGGAAAAATTTGGCCTGGTTTCTAGGTTTGTAAGAACGCAATTACAAAATTTTACTATGTCTTTGCGGAGAGCGCGAGAAAGCATTTTATTTAAATAATATTGGCTTCCGTCGGCAGGTGTGTCTATTGTTGGCGCTTTTTGTTTTATTACTATGTAAACCTGTCAATTTTAAACACGTTTTCCAATAGGATGCCACCGAGAATAAAGGGAAAGGATGCTTCTGAGAAAGAGGAGTTCTCTAAGCAAGGAACTGAGGCGCCTTGACTTCCTGATTCGATTAGGGATTAAGAGTTGCAAGGACATAGGATTCAGTTATTTGTGCGAAAATCATAGTAAGCACGATGAAAACTGACGGAGGGATTCGCCGAACTGCCAAATTAAACCAGCCGCTTGGCTACGTTTCGCGTCGGTTCAGCATGCGTTCGCGGCGATATAAGAAGCTCGCGTCGAATTCTAAAGAAGAAGTTTGTGAATCGCTCTCAACAAAGTCAAATTCTCTGGAACGAAACACACGAGCCGCATCGACAGAAGATTTCGACGAGTTCGCCATCAATCACTTCAAAGGATCGCGTGAAACGACGGCAAAATTTAACGCAGCTGTTGATGAGGTAGATGAAAGATTTGAAGAAGAGAAAGAAACATTGCCTGTGCGTTGCAGAAGGCACGCTATTTGTGAAGAAATGGAGAGGAATATTTTGAACGACGCGGGAGTAAGTCTCCGAGGCTACCGAGAGCTACTTGTTACGCGTCGTTTACTGTTCGAGATGCACCTGCTGTAGAGATAAAGAGAGAGAGAGAAAGAGAGAGAGAGAAGGGAAGCTGATGAGAATCACATAGAAACTTGCTAAAGACTTCGCCGTGCCACATTGAAAGAATCTCCTTAGCTACGACAGTTTTGAATATAGAAGGAAAATTAGTGAGAGACATAATTCTATTTGAATTTATAGTGCAGTGGTTTCGACTCTAATTCCCCCAAGAACGACTAGAGAGATAGGGCAAGAGCATTGTTTTGAGCTTGGTGGTGAAACTAGCTGAAAAATGCTTAGGTCACCAAAGTGCGGAGCATTTGGAGTCTACAAATTGAAGAAAATGAAAAAAAAAACATGAATAATATTTATAAAGTCAAAGTTTTGGTAAAAATCAATTTATTAAAGTGTGATGAAGACATATACAAGAACCATTCTCATGTAAATGGAGAGATTTTCTCTCACGTCAAAACTTTAAAGCAGTGAGGTTTTAGTTATGTAAGCTTGTTGCAACGAAATTGTGCAAACACGCTAATGATTCCGAGGTGAAGCATATTTCTTGTTTATACTTGGGTTTAACAGATGATAATAGCATTACCTGTAATTTTTCTACTCCCTAAAAACAGTTAATTTGACTGCATACAAGATAAAAATCATCAGAAAAACAGAGGCACATATTCACAAAGTATGAAAATGTGTTGTGCGCTTTGTTTATTGAAAATTTCAAAAGAATGAAATAAGAAATTTAATTTCAGATAATTTTATCGTAAAAAAAAAAGGTATGTAAAAACACATTTTCAATGCTGTGGTCACAGAGTTGTCCACGCATACTGATCAGGTAATAAAATACTTTCCTAAAAAATTTTTTTTCGTTTTAATTATTTTAATCCCCACTATGATAAAAGGCTGGAAATTCACGATATTTGCAGCTATTAGATAACTTTCCTTTCCCGCTTCTTTCTGTCCGAAGAACAATCCCTCCTCATCAATCCTCAGTTCAAATAGTGATGCGAGAAATTTGATATGATTGAGTATTTTTTTTTTATGGATATACTCCATTGCTATTAAAGACATCACGCAGGAAACGATTATGGGAATATTTTGATCAGAAAATATTCGCATAAGGATATATTTGCTCAACGTGAAACATTTAAAGGAGACAGGAGATATGACAGTGGGTTGTCCACGTTCTCTTTAACTTTCCTTGATGGAGTTGGAATTTTTTTTTATTTCATCTGAAGGGTACATAACGACGAAAAACTAACGTTTAAAGAGCTTGAAGCTACAAAATGCTACAGAACTCTTCAGTGGGTCTTTCTGGATTTCTGTGGCGAAAAGAATCAGTTTTTACAAGCTACTTAATCGTTTTCCTTTCCGCTCTGTAGGTCACTTGTCAGTGTTTTGATGTGTGAGACAAAACGTGACATATGAATCATATTAAGCTAAAAGCATTTGAAAATATACCGTTAAATTGTACTAATGCCCTCGCTTACTGCGAAAAACAAGTATAGTGTGCTTTTCCTGACAAGGGAAAGTTACATAACGATTAAAACTCACGTGTTTTCAGTTTACCTTGATCTTCACTAGCGAAACGGACTGGCCATCCAGCCGCGTGACTAATCACCAGCGCAAGGTAGATCATTATGCAATAGAAAAAGAAAAGCCGATAATGGTAGTTTTTTTTCTGTCTAAAAAACCTTTTCACTAAGATTTGTTCTTAAGACATAATTGTGTACCAGAAAAGCCTACGATTGAATCAAAACAAAAAAAAATATAAAAACCAAGACGAATTTCGAGGATTGAGTGAGATTAACTTATGTAGATTAGCATTTTGTCTCAAGATTAAATTGTTACATAACAAAAAGAAATATATTTTTGTAGCACATCTTCCTCCGCATAAAGTTTTTCAAATGAATTTACTCCACAGGACTAGAGGGCAATAACGGTAAATAGTGCGCTTTTTCACAAGAAGGGACAAAAACGTTCCAAACAAACTAGCCTACCTCGAAATTGCAGATTAAGTTTGTAGCTACTGGGAGAAAAACATGTGAAAGATCAGTAAAGGAAGCTCTATCGGTGAGGGTGACAAAGTATTGTGAAATCTCGGCTAAATTTTTTGCGTAAGAGAGGGTTGTTTTTTTTTCTTTATCGTTAGATATTAATCTACTCGATAAGGTTTTCAAAGAGGAATTTTTTATTCTACAATGTTAAGAGTGGCGTTAAGTGCAGAAGAAATTTGGAATCTGATTCAAATTTTAGACATGTCGTCTGTGGATGAAATTTTCTCCTTAATGTAGTTACCATATCTGATGAAATGGTGGAAAGAAACAGACTGAAACAACAAAATTAGGAGAACGGATTTTGAAATAAAGCATTTTGCCCAAGTATCCGATTTGCAAGGAGCCTTTGCGATACCGACACAGAGATAGAAAAACTGCCGCATTCATTATACGGTCAGCTACATAGCGGCGACCATGTTAGACAAATTAAGTTTGTTCTTGCGTCCCAATACTAATTATGGATGGCAGCAAGATGTGAAATAATGAAAATATAGCCTCGTCTATAAAGTTAAGGCTGTTTATGATGCGCTGGGAAATTGGAGAGACCGAGCTCAGTAGTTGGCGGCCAGATGTCGCCGTGTAATGTTTACTTCGTTCTTCTAAGTAAAAAAAAAAAAATTTAGATGTTAGCATAAAAGGCTGGAAAGAAATGTAAATGTCGGACTGTTTATCTCTTGAGCCACAATACGCACTCCAAACAACCAGACATGGCGGCTAGAACAATTTTGCCGGGGGAGTCATTTCATTATAATAAGAGATAGCCAATTATTATTCTGTCGGTGTAGAATGCAGTTAATGACTAGATCCTTTATCACACCTGAATATTGCAGCCGGCGTTCCTTAAAGCATATCCTTGAAAAAAACAAGTTAGACCAAGTAAAAACCTTCTTGAATCCCAAAAATAAATCTTAACAAACCCATGTGAGATACATCGAAAACAGTCTATCGAAACCTTCCTCAAGGGCATTCGGCATATGACTCTTAAGGAGAGAATTGAGTGGTTTGGCAAGCATTCGCATTATAGTAATTCCGACAACTTTCCTTCAAAACTGTGTTCGGAGGATTCTACTACATCAATTTTAGCGAACCAAAAGCTTAAAAACGTAGAACGATCTCCTCCTTAGAAGAAATATTTCGGTGCGGGTTGGTTAGACACTGAAATAATTTACATTTCTCGGAGACAACGGAACCTACGATCAAAGGCTACTCGATCCGCTAAGACTTCCTCTGCAGCTACAAGGAAGTTGTATCTACAGCGAAATGTTAATGTGTTCTTAGGACCTTCTTCTGTTTTCCTACTCGACTATACTTTGTAACTTTGTATGCAGAAGGGTTGAAGTGCTCTTTAAAATGATCAAAAACAGATTGTGCTCTCGACGAAGGGTTGAAGATAGATTAGTTATTCAGATTTTTCGCTGAATTCTACAGACGGAGGGGTTGTAATAAATGTTGAATTTAGTTGGGCATCAGAACTGGAAATTTGAACTATTGACTTTAGCCGTTGGAGCCCTAAGTAGGAGTATAAGCTGCGCGGTCGTGGACCACCATTCGGAATTAGCCGGCAACTCCTAAAAATTATGCCTCACAGTAGACAAAGCACAAAGCGAACGTCGCTCTTGGTTGTCCCGTGCATCTGTATTTACACCAGATCGATGGAGATATTCGTTTCAAGAAATTTTTCGACATTTTCCCACATTATGCGTGGGAGCCAGTTCCCGCAGAGAGAAAGTGTGTTCTCTCAGAGAACCATGTCCTCAAGGTATTTTCTTTAAGTATTGTTCGCTTAAGAAAGAGTTTCAAACAATCCATTGAACTAAAAGAAAAACTAAAAGAAAAATATGTGTAAATGAACAATTGGTCTCTAGATTTTGATCGTCCCAAGTAAAAAGGAGGAGAAAGTTTCACAAGCAAAGTATCTTATGAATGCAGAATTTCAACAGATGTGCTCTCGAAGACTTGTGCTCGGCAAAATGAGTTAACGTGTTTTTGTTATGGCAAAGCCGAACATCTGCGAACCAAAAGATTGGACACAAATTGCTAAGTAATTTCGCCTGAAGGCTAATATATGGAAATGAGATACAAGGGAGGGGGGGGGGGGGTTGAATTTGTGAGGGTGACAATTGAATACGACATTTATGCCCTTGGAAAACGAAAGGAAGCTGGTCGGTTAGTAAATTTTCATCTATTAAAATATTCCTTGAAGGAATTTTAATCATTCTGAATGGCTCTTTAGAGCGCTTTTTGATTGAGCGACGTAAAACCAAAAGTAATCACAACGGCCGCTGTGATCAGAAGAGAGGAAATTACCTTCAAGAAACAATGAAAACTCAAAATAAAACCTTCCAAACTGCCTAAATCGCGGTCCTTGAAGTTTCGCATCTGACCGGTTTAGAGATTGCACGTGGTGCGAACTTTCTGAACCGGTCACTGTGAGAGCGAAGTAAGGGAATTGACGCTCAGTTGAAGATTGTTTTATTTTAAGTTGCTAACCAATGCGTCAGAAGGTTTTAGTTTGTCGGTCTTAGGTAAATAAAGTTGTTATGCAGGCCCAAGTGCCAATTTATGAATTTCTGCAAGAAGGATCACACAAAGTAGTAGTCAAGCGTAGTCGGGGAAAGCCCAATTAGAGCGAACTTCTATCGATCATTCCAACACAAGAAACCACACAATCAGCGATCAGAAAGGCCATAAGCCGATCAGAAGAAAGGTTAACAGAGAAAGGAACCAGTGAGAAATCAAAGAAAATACGCCTTGTTAACGCTTGGAAAAAAACGACCGATTAAGTGGTGTAAGTTGGGCTTGTGATTAGATGAAATCATTGATTCCAATTTACGAGGTCATAATTCCAGATACTGTAATACAAAGGTTTGAATATTACGAAGTTCCCATGATGAATAAAAAAGCAAGTAGTAACCCATCTCTAAGAGAAAGACAACACAACTGACAAAGTCGTTGTTGTGTACACGTATGAAAATCGAAGGACACTGAGGCACTCTCCTCGAGATGATTTCCCGGAATTTTTAAAGCCTACCGATTCGACTGTTTAAAAAGACGCCGCATCAGTAGGTCGCTGAATTGACTTTCATGATGGCATCATTTTTGTGGCAGATTGTTTCATTTTCTGGTCCTATCTTCTCAGTTGCTTTCTTTAGATTTTTAGCATACCGTTGAAAAGAAAATTAAATTGAATAAAAATGAAAATTGAGATAAAACAATCAACACACGAATGAAGTCTTTCTTAAAAGAATGAGACACAATGTCAATGTGACTTCACAATTTATCACTAAAATTCAATATTGATTGTTGCAAAGAAAAAAAACCCCGGTACCCCGTCAAGTGATGTCCAAGACGATACTCAAACCGGTGAGGCTTGAATTTTCAATTGGCAAGAACTACTCATCTCGCTTTTCGTTGAATCATGAATTTTTAAATAGGTATTCGATTGTGCAAAGACAATTTGGCTTTGCTACCTACTGTAATGAAGATCACGCTCTTCTTAGAACGTACATTTTAAACAGGCCGATATCTTGACGAAAGTGACGTGAACGACGTTTTTTTAACAATATTTTCAAAGTACGATCGTCTTAAAGGCTTTGAGCTAGTATCTCGACAATTGACGAATTATCAACTCTTCGTTATTCACGATATCTTCCTGACGTCAGAAAGATATCAGGAAAGTGCTCGGAAAGTTCGATAGTGCACAAATTCAAATTTAAGTACTTTCGGCTCGACTCTTTGCATAAAAAAATACCCAAAGGAAACTAATCAAATTTCAAGTTTAAGTCAAATTCAAATCATAGAGAGTAGGTGCATCAGATAAAGTAAATCTGTTCCTTTGGTGAATTTTTAACAGGAAATTTACCTCGTGAAAGAAGTAAGTGTTTTTTCCCCATTAGCAGATAACATCTATGAATAATGTGTCACTTTGCTAGTTTCCTAAATGATGATTGAATATGAGTTGTGTTCCATTGATTGAAATAACTCGGGATCAATTCAAGAAAGAGTTCTAATCCTCGTATAAAATAAACAATGTGTCACTTTGCTAGTTTCCTAAATGACGATTGAATATGTGTTGGTCTCCACTGATTGAAATAACTCGGGATTAATAGTAAAAAAGAGTTCTAATCCCAGTAGAAATAGAGATTTGCTATCTATTTACAAAAGTGACAATCGTGGATGTGAATATGAAGTCAGCTTTGATGGGCTGACAAATTTGATTTACATTGATACAAACACTTGTACTGAAACATATCCCTCACAAATGGATAAACTAAACTGAACGATGATAATAATAATAATATTGCGTCAACAGAGAACAAAGGCAGTCTCAAACAAGAACATTAAAAATTTGCTTTCAATCATAAATACCATTTTCTCCAACCAGTTTATGGCTCGAGCAGACTTCACGCTTTTATTTACCTGACATCATGGGCATGTAAATACGAGAGCTGACGCACATTTGTGCCAATATTTACCTGTTTTTTAACGCCATTGATGTCATATTAGCTTTCCAGGTCACGTTTCCAGCCGAAAAGACTTATAGACAAACGAACACGACACATCATTTCGTGAACCCGTACAGCTTTCAAGCGGCTTTCCGCCTCAAGCGGTTGCTCTTATCGAAACAGACTTCTTTTGATCAGTAGCAAGGAGGATTTTAATTCATTTTCCAGTGGGCGGATTTACGTAACAATCGCTCTCTCGAACAAAGCATCAGCACACTAATCATCCTTTCATATCACAACAGTGCGCAATATTTCTTTTGCAGTGGATAAATTGCATTGCCTACAGTCTTTAATCTACTGCGTCTTTGATTACGGCTTCGACTACATAGCACACGAGTTTTCAGTTGTTCTCACTCGATGGCGGAAAGGTTTCGACGATTGAGGGAGCGATTCTTGTCCAAGATTCACCGACCCTTTTGCTACAAGAGAGTTCAGAAGAACACGGATAACAGTGAATTTAGTGAATCACAAGCCCACTTCGAAGCGACTTCCAAGAAAAAGATCTCATACGACTGCCTCGATGCGGATCAGGAGAACTGCAGCAAGACCCCAGAGGGCGCACCTTTACAGAGAGAGTGCGCCTCTCCTGAAGCATCCGTTTGTAAGGAAAACGTTACTGTGGAGATTACAGAGGAAGACGAAGTTGAAGAGCTTTCGCAAATAAAGCAAACAGAGTCGCAAAAGAGGAGGCGTTCTTCGGCTTTCCAGCGATTGGTTAGCTTAGTAAAACCAGAGAACAGAAGGCATGCGATTTGTGAGCAAATGGAAAGGGAAATTGAGACACGAGGTGTGAGTTTAAGGCAGTATCGAAAGTTCCTAGCAACAACCTACATCTTGCACGATTTAAAAATGCTGTAAAGAAGCTTGATTGTA
This sequence comes from Pocillopora damicornis, assembly GCF_964200805.1. NCBI lineage: Eukaryota > Metazoa > Cnidaria > Anthozoa > Scleractinia > Pocilloporidae > Pocillopora > Pocillopora damicornis. The sequence continues at coordinate 13,397,721 of NC_142682.1, forward strand.
AATACAACCTAGTGAATTGTGTTTATACCTGAAGTAAGAGAAGCATCGACAGACAGGTAAATGACACCATTTAAATTTGAACAAGTGATGGTAAACGAGCGAAACTAATCTCCTAACGTACAAAGAGTGCTCACCAAAGTCTAAAAAAGAACGCATCCGGCCTTGGTGGATCTCTGAATTGGGAAATGAAAAGATTTGTCAATGCAGAAAAAAAGAGCGCAAATTTCCTAAAAGAAATGTGCGATTTAATTACCAATTTCAGAGATCATCATTCTTAACTAGGAATTGATAACGGAAAAGCGTGGGCCTTCAGCGAGAGAAAAAGGAAAACATAAATTTAAGACGTGCATTAAGGAGATACATTTTTAATTCCTTGTCTGTTTGCAATGAATCAAACACATGATCAAAACTGTTTTCGATGCCGCAAAGGAATTTTGGGGGGCATGTTGAAGCGTGCGAACTGTCAGGGATAAAATGCTGTATCTCGATCGGAAGTTATTCAAAACAAGAAGCAACTCAAGATCCTTACTGTAAACAGAGAAGAACAATATGCTAATCACGATTCGCTTTTCGATAAGTTCAAAAGAACAGCTGAGAAAACCACGCGATTCAAAGTGCGCCGTTGGTAGGCTCTGATATCGCGATTTATTTTTCTGTTCATTGTTGTCTTGTTTTCAATAAACTGCACGACTCGATTGAGGACAAATGTAATTGCTTTTTGAAATACTGCAAAGAATACACAAATCGTGCGCTCACTTGTGTCGCGGCAAATAGTCAAACAAATAATTAGTCCTTCTTACCCACTTTAATCTCTTGTATCTCTGCTAAATCCGCTAGATTCTCGTTTACTCTGTTTCCCGATGATAAATCGCAACGCTGTCGAAATGTTGCGCAAATAAAAATCATAATTGGGGCAAACAAATGATTCCAGTTTGATTCTTATTATAAGCAAATTTAGGAGGAAATTTCAATAAGACATATTATTTTATTACTTGCTGGCGTCAATTTCCTGTGTTTTTACTTTCCAGCATATTTTTATCGATCAATATATTGAGTGCGCATATACAAATATGGTTAATCGTATGGATTTCTAAGAATTCTATCCTGATATCGGTGTAAAAAAATACAAAGGCAATATATTTTTCTCTGTGTACTCCTGCTATCGCAAGATAAAAGGTAGATGCAATATTGGTCATGCTTCATCTGGTATAATTTACTGAGCGATTGAAAATTAACAACAGAAGATTTACATAAGAAATTAGATGTGTTTGCCAAATCGAATTTTCTAAAAGTATCCGAGCAATTCATAGTTTTTCAGCCGCGGTCGTTTTGCCAGTCTGGCCTGGAAATTGAAAACAAACATATTTCTACACTGATTTCAAACACCTTGGGAGAAGAAACTTCAAGTATTTCTGGCTCGCTAAGAAATATGCTAAGCTCCGATATAATTTGATCATTTTTCTTCAGAGATGAGTAGAATGCAGTTCCTCCCTAACTACAGGATGTATCTAATATTCTAGAGTACCGTATGGAATTCTTTAACCTACCTTTATTGGCTGTGTTACATGTTAAAAGATCAAGAATGAAATGTGTCAATAGACATTGTTAGTCGGGTAATTTGAAGGTAGTAAAAAATTATAAAGCTGGAATCATTCTCTTTTAATACATGTGTGAACGAATATCTGTTTTTATTCGACGGCTGAGCCTGAATGCAGAACACTCTAACATTGTGGTCGCACATCGAAATGCAAAATCCACATATCTTAAATCTTGTCTTCGTGTATGCTCGCGGCAAAACGATAATTGTCAGTTCAAGTACATACCACACAAAAAGCAAAGATCAGTTAAACGAAAATTGATCGGAAAGTTAACTGTTGACGCGCGATTTTATCTCTTCGGCTGCTCGAAGATATATAATTGTTTTATTAAACTTCATCATATCCTGAACGTTTGAATATTTGCATCTTTTTTTCAGCTCCGCAACAGATGGCGCAGTGTATTGCCACATTGGGTGATTCGGAATGAGCTGATAACCGGACTTGAAAATTTATGAATATTACTCTCTGATCATTTCTGTATAAGTATGATAGTTTGCAGCCTTTCCTCACATCTTTATCACAGGTTTTATCGAACATCAATTTTTTAGCCAATACCACGGCCCAAAACCTCAACTCTACGGCCGCTACATTGACGATTGCATCGGCGCTACCTCCTCTACCAAAGAGGAGCTCACTCAATTTATAACCGCCGTCAATTCCTTTCATCCGGCTCTTAAATATACCTGGGAAATTTCCGACAATTCTTTGGCTTTTCTAGACATCAAAATTTCAATTGAAGGCAACGGCTTATGTACTAGTGTTTACTACAAACCTACAGATTCACATAGTTACTTGTTGTATTCATCCTCACATCCATCACACGTCAAGAACTCCATACCTTTTTCACAGTTTCTCAGACTTCGTCGTTTATGTAGTGACGACTCTGATTTTTCCGAAAAATCAGAGGCAATGTGCCAGTTTTTCGATAAACGCGGCTATCCTGTTTCTGTCGTTCAAGCGGGCTACCACCGTGCCCAACAAATCGATCGACAGGCAGCACTACAAACGGCCGAGAAGGAGAACACGGATCGCATTCCATTTACTCTTACATTTCACCCTCACAACCACGCAGTTAAATCTATCATTCTTAAAAATTTTAAATTACTCCAAAACGATTCAGAGACTGGCACTATCTTTTCGCAACCCCCACTTATTTCATTCAAACGTGACAAAAACATAGGCAACTTTTTAGTCAGGAGTTCATTTCAAACCAATGACCAATCTGGAACTTTTAAATGCGCTCGCTCACGATGCAAAACTTGTCCTTTCATTCACAACGTACAGAAAATATCGGGACCCAAAAGATCTATTAAGATCATTGATCACTTTACGTGTACCTCCGCCAATGTTATTTACTGCATAACTTGCACTTATTGCAATAAGTTATACATCGGCGAGACAGGAAGACGACTGGGTGACCGATTCCGAGAACACCTTCGCGATGTGGAAATAAATGACAAGGACGCATCCAAGCCAGTCGCTAGACACTTTAATCTTCCTTATCATTCTAAACAGCATATGGCAGTTTGCGGCCTTTCCTTACATCTAGGCAGTTCGGAAAGCCGTAAAACACTAGAACAAAAATTTATATTTCAAATCGGCACCCTTAATCCCCACGGAATCAACGAGCGCTTTTCATTCAACTAATTTATTCCTGTTTTTTCGTCATCATATTCCCACCAATGGCGTAGCTCCACTTTCTACATATCAATCCATACACAACCCACAATTCCTCTAATCGCTCTGACGAAGGGCTAACGCTCGAAACGTCAGCTTTTTTACTCTTTACGGTGGCTAATTTACGTTTTCAACTCAGTTGTTAACACTAAATTACCTTCTATACTCTCCCACCGACGCAGCACCACAGTTTCTTTAGAAACTTACCCCTTCTTTCCTCACATCTAGGTGGTTCGAAAACCTGCAAAACTCTTGAACAAAATTCATCTTTCAAATCGGCTCTCTAAATCCTAAGATATCAATGAGCACTTTGCATTCAACTGAGTTGTTCTTGTTTTCTCGTCGCCATAATCCCACCAAAAACGCAGCTCCATTTTCTGCAAATAAACACACACCCACTCCATTAGCTCTGACGAAGGGCTAACGCTTGAAAAGTCTGCTTTCAAACTCTTTACGGTGGCGTTATCAACTCAGTTGGTAATACTTCATTAACCTGCACTACCCAATCAGCGCGTGCGAAAGGCAATATTCGCCTGTGTGGCATATATTTATTCTTCACAAAGGGAAACCCGAGCTCATAGTTTACCACCTCTCTTACTCATAGTGGTCGTTAGTTCACCTCTAGACTTGCTGTGTTCAGTGAGAAAAAACCAATCGCATACAAGCTCCCCAAGCGATAACACACGAGGGTTTTTCTCAAGATCATTTTACCTTTGTTTCTGGAACACAAAAAGTTTATTCACACGGTTACTTGCTACATGAACATTTAAGGAAAACAAGAGTCGCGGTTATGTTGAATTACATTTATTTGCAAGATAAAATTTCAATCATCAATTAGTTCTCTTAAATTTACCTTTACCCAAATTTCTCCATTGCAATTAGCGCAAAATTTGATTCAATTATACTAAGTAACGATTTCTAACACGTAGAAATATTCCAGTTAAAAGAATCTCAAATTAATCTTAGTTGAACTTTACAATGGTTGCTGCAGCAACGAACTGAACTGGGAAGTTCCTCGTTAAATCTTAATATATACCTTCGCTCTCAACCAACAAATGAAAAGGTACATGTAACTTGGGATCTGAGAAACCAGCGCGTGTTGCTAAGGGTGCGCACGAGGGAAGTTGGCAACCACGCGACGGTATTATCGTGGTCGGGTTGCTAAGGTGCACAGAGAGCAGTCTTTTTTAGGGGAAGAAGCGTTTCTCAAACCCTGAGCACCTTTGACTCGCATGATGGCCATCATGTTGAGATTTATCTCCCATTCATGTATTTAGATAACCAGACTGAACATCGCCCGAAATGAGGAGACATACCCGAGACTTTTAACGACGCGTGTGCAAAAGGTGAATTCTATTATGGAGACAAATGGAAAGCTCTTTTAGCCTACCCCCACCAATTCCTAAAGTCCAACTTCAATCGTTTGTCACTCAGCTGTCATTCAGTAATGTAGTTCTCCCTTACAGCTAACTGTAACGTGTATTTACAATAAGACTAATTCATAATCTCGACTGATACACATATTCAACCAAAACTCTGCATGACTTTTCCAACTGCAGTTATTCGCTTCAGGGAACCACCAATGATAATCATTTACAGCCGAAAGTTCACCATGAAAATATTGATATTGATTCCATACTAGCAAATACTAAAACTGTAAAATACTATTATTTACAGTGGCAAACCATGGTGTGTCATCAAATGAAACATGATAGCAAAATTTAATTTTGTGGCTAATTTCCATTCCAATCCACCGTTTCCAGGACTCCTTCAACCACAGCTCACTGCAGTGGGTTGTTCAGAGCTTCGCTGAAGACAAGAGTTCTTCGCAGATTTTTTTGTAAGCCCAAGTGTCGCCCTTCATACGCTTTCGGCGTATACCTGCATGTGTTTAATACAAAAGCATTCTCAATCGGTGTTCAATGCAAGACTTGAAACATTCAAAGTGAAGATTTCTCATAACGTTCTCCTCACTTCATAACTTACCTACAAATACTGTTTCCAAGAGGAACTTACTACAAATACTTCACTTCACGATAAAATTGACCTTCAAAATTAAGTAATTTTATGTGTTTCGAAAATGATTACAATATCAAATTTAATACTTAACTTTACTCGAAGACATTCGCTTGCGATCTACGAAATCCCCATTTATGTGAATTAAGATTTTCGGTTGGGCGAGCGAAGCGGCAAAGATGATGGGATAATCGATCATACATGTACATTGCTGCTGTTCATAATGAGAAAGGAGGATTTGTGATTACATACCTATCATTTCCATTTTGGGAATAAGACAAACTTCCATTTCGAATTCGAGGAGGACTTTTCCTCTTTCGTCTATTGATTTGCATCGGAGAGTATACCTGCACAGAAGAGAGGGTAAAAACACGGAAATTATAGAGCGATATGCATGTGGACAATCGAGCACTTTTCGAACTCGCGTTGCAAAACTAGAGCCATAGAGTCCCAGGGCAAACGAAAAAATAACATGCCTCGTGCGCGAGAAAACGCTAAGAACTCGGTCTCGTCCGGTGCGAGTCTTACTGTACATCTAAATTAAGGGGGCAAGTTTCTAGAGAAGCTGTGGTGCTGCGCCGGCGGGAGAATATAGCAGGTAATTTAGTGTTAACAACTGAGTTGGAAACGTAAATTGGCCACAGTAAAGGGTAAAAAAGCTGATGTTTCGAGCGTTAGACCTTCGTCAGAGCGATCAGCTTTTTTTCCCTTTACGGTGGCCAATTTACGGTTTTCAACGAGTTGTTAACACTAATTTACTGTACATCTACCTTGTTTTGAGAAAGGCGTGAGTTCTTTTGGGCCAATTCAGAGCGTCATTCCAGATAACTTTCGACAACCATTTCTATCTATTTTTTTACATTTGGATCATTGTGCACTCAGATAGCGAGAGGACCTCATATACACACCCTTTTTCTTTGAAGAGGATGTCTCTTCCTTCCAAAACTCGTTTTAGCTCGTCGAGAACTTCATCTGAGCTTCTGGTCGAAGTTGAAGACACGTTATACAGAGCCTGTCAGGAGAAAAAGCGTGTACACGAATAAAGGTTAATTCAACGAATAACAACATAACTATGACAATTCCTACACACAAAGCGAAACTTCAGTTTGCGTAGTTACGTAATGTTTACACTGCTCTTTATTTGATACTTGGGTTCCTGAGTACAGCTCTCTCAAATCGTTTTGTAATCGATCTTTTACGAGACTTTATCACGTGACTATTCACTCAACATGGTAAGTCCCTATGAAAGACATGGGGATTTAAAAGTTCTAAAGTTCTGATTTAGTCTAAATATCGATCGAAAAGATTAAAAGTATAACAACTGTGATAAACTTGTATAAGATCTTACATTAGTTTGAATTTCCTTAGCTCCTGGTACTTTAGAAATTTGAGTGCACTTAAACCTTTAAACTTTTCGAGGCGCGAAAAATGCATTTCTGAAAAATTAGGACGCACTTCGAAGCTGAACGGGTACAAACGATTCCTTTTCGTGCACGTGCTCAGTTGTTCCTGAGGAAGCAAACTTACCTTAACCTTTCTCGGTCCATGCCCCCCAAGACCTCTCGGTGTGATTGCCTCCACAATTCTGTTCAGACTATCTTCAATACTGCCCATGATGCCCTAAAGAGCGAAAGACGGCTAGTAAGACTTCAAAGTTACCATAAATTGTCCCTGTGGAGGTGCATGTAGGTGAAATTTCTTTACTTCAGATTTCTTTCCTTCAAAGTTACCACAAATGTTCTCTGTGAAGTTACAATTGAAATTTCTTACACCCATAAATGTGAACATGATTGCATCGCACAGGTTAATGTTACTGACTTCAACGGAAAGATTAGGCAATTATCGCTAATATAAAACTGTCGATGCAATAGTTGTTCCTCCAAGAGAAACTTAATGAAAACATCAGTCAGCACTTTTTTAAAAATTCATTCGCTCGCAACAGAAATTCCCAAAGGGGCACGCCAGAATCTAACAAACTACTCTTAACTTGAAATCCATAGAGCCAGAACTGACGCTACTCAACCATTGTGAGTACCTTTAGTATAGCACTGCCTAGAACAAGATAAACAATTTACTTGCATCTAACCTCTCTCCTAAACTTTTCTAACAGAATACCAACCCTTGAACTCCATTTGCTGGCACTAGAGGGTGTGTCCACTGAACCGAATCTCTTCCTTCCGATAGTGAATGGAGACTTGAACGGCGTTCTTCTGGACGTGGCTTTATCCAAGTTTGTGTCCAGTGATTGTGACCACCTACATGCACGGTAATTAATGTTTCTATCAGTTTCCATTCCTTTCACTTATACAGCTTGCGATAGAAGTTTCGCTGGCCTCACGAAGAAGCTGATCTTCCCCCTCCCTCCCTCATATCACTTCTCAAAGGAAACTGCCTTCTGAAATACATTCAAGCTTGAGCACTCCACTCAAAGTGAAATCAATGTAATATCCATCTCCTACCTTAGTGCATGAAAATTTCCAACGATTTAGTTTCAATAAAAATTGCCAAAAACAGAACTGTAATACCTTGAATAACGGACTTACATTTTTGACTGAGATATTGGTGTTAAGTTGTTGTTACCAAAATCATAATCTGAGTGTGACATGGGTATATCTGCTGCAGCACCTTTAAAACGACAAACAAAATAAACAAAGGTTAAACAAAACAACGCACAGAGTTATAAGGAAGACAAAGAAATTTCGGATTTTTTAAAACTTTCTGCTTTGCCTTCCCTAAAAACACATATCTCACGCCGGCAGAGAAAGCGTATACACCTTTACAAGAGCTCTTGCCATTCTGCGTTGGTATAAAGAAAGGGGCCTTTTCAGATTGGTTTTCTGGAAGTTCAGTGTATTCATGCATGTAAAGAAACGTTGTCAACTGACAATCGCGACTCAAAACTCAAGTTTCAAACGGACCAAAGAATTAATCGAGAAAGTGACTTCATTCTTGAAAGAGAAATCATAACACTTGACGCACGATCTCTTTTCTATACAGCAAAACATTCTATGTATATCTCTAGTACAATTTTCACAAGACTCGGGCGTTCTCTGATAAAAGGCACCGCAAACCCTCTCGCAGCTTTAAAACAATTCCAGAGCATTTAAAATTGACGTGCAAGAGCGACAGAACGTTTCACTTGTCTTGAGCATTTGGACATTCATGTATACCTCTTGCAGGTGTTTTCTTGACGCGTGGGGTAATTGGAGCTAACGGTGGAGGCATCTCTGTGGCTTCCTTCTTGGTAGGTGTCGAGGGAACACTGGAAGGTAAGGTCCCAGCTCTGGTCTTCCTTGTTGTAGGCTCCATGCAAGGTTCCGCCTTGTTAACTTTGGACTTTCTGGCCTGATGCTCAGAGTAAGGCACTGGTTTGGGTGGGGGGAGAATGTATTCTGTGTTTTCTTTCTTGAGTACATTGGGATGCTAAGAAAAAAAATTTTGAAGATCACGTCAACTATCTCCAATCAGTACATTCTACAGTCAAACATCCCTTGGTTCACAACTCCATTAACAGCCACTTGAAACAATATCTGATAATCCTTAGACCATTAAAAGCCGTAGTTTCCTTCTGTTGTTGTTCTGATCTCTTTTGTTTATTTGTTTCTTATCCAATGACACAAGCATGCTTGCTTTGAACTGTACCTCATTTTCTTTACTCTCAAGCCTCTTTCGTGTCTTGGCCCTGCAGAAAAATAGTAATTCTATAAACACATCTGTTGATTAAGAAATAATTCAAAAATAGAACCAATTTTACAACTTTGAGATTGAATTTATAATGCTCAATATTACTCTTTACAATTTCAGTTACATTTCACAAGACTCTTACTTGGAGTATTTCGGTAGTAGTTCTTGCAGTTGACCCTTGCTTTTCTTCTTACAGAGCAGGAAATACAAGGCAGTCAATTCATCGTACTTCCACTAAAAACAAAACAGCACCTTCATAAATAACTTGAAGTTAACTCCTGTAGCCCTTTGACCCCTGAGAGAGGCTAGCATCTAATTTCTCCTAATAATATCACCCCTGAATCAAAAACTGAGGTCATGAGAATAAGAGAAATGATCACCAACTAAAGAAGCTCTTGATTGTTAAACAAATTCTCCTCGTCAGCACCTTAGGAAATGTATAGAGAACATTATGGAGAATATGCATACTAATGTTGGGTGTAAAGGGTTAAAAGGCAATTTCTGCTAACACGCATACGTATGCATGAGAACACAATTTACTTGTAAATGTACCTCCAATAAATTCTTCAACAGGGAATCCACAGGCATGTCATAATATGATGCAAGTTCTTGAAGAACATCATGGTCAGGTTTATCTTTCTATAGAGAAATTACATTCATAGTTCTAACTGAAAGTCTTTGCTACAGTAGAAACTGTGTGATGTGAATACACAATAACAAACGGTTAATCAATTTACAACAGCACATTTCAATTTGAGCTTTGAAAAACTGAAACCCAGGGTGATCACAGTGGCAAGTCAAAACAGAAAGCAATGAAAGCTCAAAGTAAAAAACAAGCAAAATGTCTTAATGCTGGAAAATATACTTGACCAGGTTGTCTTTGATCTCAGTTTTCTGTCTGATTAGTCAAGTTCAGTGCAAGTTTTCTGCACGAAAAACAAACCACGCTTAGGTAAAACTAACAGAATTACAGTTCACCTTCAACTTTCACCTGAAGTTGTGCTTTTAATTTTGGAAAAGTACAAACCTTTATGCGACTTATCCATCTGACAGGTGCAGCATAACCTTTCATCATCCATTCATGGTTTAACAGTTGCTTTATAGTGACCCTTTTCTTGGGATCAACCTGAAGAGAAAAAGAAGAGACATTTTCTACTTTTTTTTTTCCTCAACATTTTTGCAACAAAACAAAAATTGATAACAAACAAATTGTTGATAACTAAGTAAATGAAGCAACCCCAACCACAAGTTGATTCTAATCTATACAGTATATACAATTACTGTATAAAATTAAATAAATAACATAATTATGGTTTAATTTTTTAAAAAATTCAACAGAGGCTAAATATGGCAGAATGTTAGGGCACATGTCAAACAGCACAAACTTAACTTCTCAACCTCTGCTATTTAATTCAAAGGTCATGAACAATTAAGATTGCTAGCACATTTTATTTTATTCAGCACTGATAGAAGTAAAGTGAATGAAATCATTTATAAGATTTGCTGATGATTTAAATGGTGAACTCACCTGTAACAACTGGCTCAAAATTTTGGCACTACCTGAAAACCAAAAGTACATGTAAGATGTTAATATAAATATAAGTATTAGATCTCTGATAAACACTTGCAAAATATCTTATATACACTGTGCAACCAAAACAAAGCAAAAGTAAAAAGATGAAAAAAGAAATACTTAACCCTTTAACTCCCAAGATCTCGTAAGTAATTCTCCTTACTGTCTGCCATATAGTTCTTGTGATATTAGTTTTAAGAATTTGATACTGGATCAACTTATAATCCCCTAATTGATATTTTTCTTTATTCTCATTGCTTGTCTGCTTGATATTGTATTGAAATTGTAAGGAGAAATTGTGTCTAGGTCACTCACAGGAGTTGAAGGGTTAACCAGTCATATTACTACTGACAGGGGTGAATCACCTACTGATTATATGTATATTCCCTTTTTTGTGGTGTACAGGATAAACATCCACACATAACATTTACTTACTAGTTAACAATCACTTCTTCCACTGTAGATTATCCAGTTATCTCTTTTTTTTTTCCTTTTGAGTTCACCTGCCTTGTTAGTACACTAAACAGTGTAACTTATAAAATCGGAAAGATGTCCCCCTAGTCCCTTTGTTGCAAAGTAGAGTGTATTTCCAGAGAATTTGAAAAAAAACTATCCGTCACTTATTACTTTCATTAAAAATGGAACAGAAGTTTTTCCCTTGCTTGATATACATTGTAACAAATATATACGTTTCTGACTGTTATATGGTAATGGACCTAGTGGAGTCCAATATGGTCTGTAATTAAGATGCAAAAAATCACAACACTATAAGACAGGTGTCCAATTTATGACTCACTTTTTTGGGATAATGAACTGATTTAGACTCCACAGGTCCTAGAACCTTTGCAAATTAAATCTCCGAGTAAAATCATGCAAAAACAAAGTGCAAAGGAGAATAATTTGCTCATGAAAAGATCCTACATAACTACCTGGTGAAAGCCAGTCTGGAACCTCATACTCTCCTTTCTGAAAAATCAATTAAAATAAAATTTAAACAAAAAGAAAGCTAATATGGGTTTTAAAACTGAACATCTATCGTACTTAATTAACCTTAATTAAACAGCTCTAAGTCTATAATTAATAACAATGGTTTCCAAACCTGAATGAGCTTGTACAGCTTAAATGTGTTATCATCATCAAATGGCAAGAAGCCGCAAAGAAGAGCATATAATAGCACTCCCATGCTCCACAGATCAACCTTTGAGGAAACCAAAAGGAAAATTAATCAAACCATCCCAGGTGTTCATTGAGTGAAGAATATGCATTAAAAAAAGCTGCTCTTACCTCATTCCCATGATAAGGAAAGCCAGATATAAGTTCTGCAAAGAAAAGTTTTGCCATATGGTTGAAGAAGTTACAATGTAAATTATATTTAGGGATTCTTTATCTACCCATGCATTATCGATTGATGGCTGGAGCTATTTTTTTCTCTTTTTTTTTTTATTCAGACACAGAGAACATTATTCAGTTATTCTAAACTCTTGAGTCTTGTCTAAATTTCATCAAAAACAGCTGTGATATATATTTTTTTCTAGTTAACAAGTAATTTGCATTTACAGGTACATGTACACAAATGTAGATCTGGTATAATGTGCAGCTTTTTATTTTGTTTGGTTTTGTTTCTTTAATTTTCTTGGGCCTCGCCAACCAACTTTATGTTAAGTTTCCCTTGGTAATTATTACTAAGGGAAACTTAACCCAAAGTATGTTTATTCTAGAGAAAAACGTGCAAATCATAGCTGGTCTTATGATAAAGGGGCACTACATGTAGCAGGGCCTTCCAGCTGCTTTAAGAAGGGTTTTCAACAAAATCCAGTTAGTGGCAGTCTACTGCCACCTGTAACTCGTACTCTCAGGGGTAGACTATGTCTATATTTATGCACAATGACCCACCAGGAGCAGCATATGCGGGAGATCCACAACATGTGTCTAAATGATCAGTCATTCCACCTCTTGGTTTGGCAACTAAACCAAAGTCAATCAGCTTGATATTCTGCACAAAGAAAAACAATAACTTGGATCAAGAAGAATTTCATGCTCTCAACATAGTGCACAACATAAATTGTTTTGTTTGTGTGTGTACAAGAGTAGGCATGTTTTTTATTGGTCTTCTTTTTCACATGATCTAGGAATAGCTGAATTACCACACGCACTCTGATTATTCAAAATCCTATTCACTGTATGGGTAATACTTGAGGTATTTCATTTTAGAACTCTAAGAAAGTTTTATTTCATGGAACTCCTGTGTATTACCTGATCCTCGTCAAGAAGCAGATTTTCCTGAATGACAAACAATAATACAAAAACTTGTAAGTTACTGGATAAGTTCTTTACTTGCCATTTCAGTCAGAATACATTAAGTATATCACACAAGATCAGGATGAAAAAAAAAAAGTTAGAAAAAAAACCCACAACTTATTTAATAAACATGTACCATTTGAAAAACCTAACATCTTATTCAAAGATTACAAATTGACTACATGTACAGAATTGTCTGAGAGCTTACAAATTTAAATCTCCCCATTTCAAAGAAAAAAGATTATCTCACCGGTTTAAGATCTCGATGAGCATATCCTCTGTCATGGATGTAAGCCACTGCTGAAACAATCTGTCTGAAAAACCCTCTGGCTTCTTCCTCCTTAAAAATACAGTAAATAATTTAATGAATAAACAAATAATAAAAAATGCCAAATAACTTGTGACAGCTCTTACTTTAGTTCCCGAACTAATATAATAATAAATTAGCACCTAAAACATCGCATTCAATATACTGAAAAACCAAAAATATGAAAAATATTTTCAAATTGACTCTGTTTTTTAATTAATCTGTATTGTGCAAAGTATTAACCAACTCTAAAAAAATCATTTGCAGGAGTGCTTCCTGAAAAGGGAATTACAAGTCTCCCACACAGTTCATTAAGCCCCCACATAGATTGGAGAGAGACTGGGTTCAGTCCAGTAACAAACTTCAAGTGAGAGAGGAAAGGGATTGGGTGTGGAATGAGGTAGGAGGCTTAATTAAATATAACATACAGTACTAACAGTAACTCCAAAATTACAACTAATATCATTTCTGCTCATATTAGGATGAGAAGGGTTTGAGCTAGGATTTGATCACTTGGGGACAATTTGTCCCCTTAGCAAAAATTTTGGGGGACATTTTCATTTTTAGGGGGACAGACAAATTTATTTTTATAATCAACATTTTTTTTTCTTTTCACATTCATACTGTCAAGCCAACAAAAGCATTTTTTTTTTTTACCTGATCCTTGCAATTCAAGAAAAGTGATACAAACAAGAAAAGTTAAGTTATTGGTGTCAAGACTTTTTTTTCTCACATCATATTTAAACAGAGGATCAATGACTGCTTTACACAGCAGAATCTCGTCCTGGCATCTTGTAAATTTCAATTCCTTTCTTAACGAGTTGATGTACATGTGCTAATTCTTATTTTTGTTCTAGCCCAAACATCAAGGGCTGTAGAAAAGTCAAATCCTTGAAAGGTGGCCCCTCAATGTCAATAGTCATGCACACATCCAGCCTCTCAGCTTTCAATCTGTTTCTCAAAGCATTCTTGATTCAATTCTGTGCACTAAAACCTTGTTCACAGCCAGCCATATTAGTAGGCAATACAAGTGCGACTTGACAAAGCTAAATTAAATTTTGGACCTCATTGCTATGATGGGTAGTGAGCATTTTCCATAGTTCAGCAATGTGGCTCACATGGTAATGCTCTCTAACAAAGTTTCATTCAATTCTGCATTTTCAACGATTGTGTTTTTTGCTGCTGTCAATCATCTTAATGGACCTTTAAGGAACAACTTTGACGGGTTCAAAAGGTGATTGTTTGTGATTTGTGATTGGTGGATTTCAATCTATTTTTGTGTGTTTCTGTATTTCAAGGTTCATTGCTTGTGATTGTAATTATGATTGATGGCGAAAAATGCAACAGTGAAAGTGGCTTTTGAACTTTAGAGTTCCCATGTTTGTGAAAAGCGCAGTAAAGATTGCCAGGTGTGTTCACCATGCTTGGTTGAGCAAGAGACGTGCATGTGCAGTAGAGTATAACTGAAACGTGACTTTAGAATGAACTTTAAACGTGTGATAAAAGATACTCTCCAAGTCCTGTTTTAGCTTGCAATTTCTATACTGAAGTAAAACTCTTTGTGTGAGCTTCCTTTCGAGTTTTTCCCAAAGTTTTGAAGGGGACAAACTGTCCCCTTTGCTGTTTTTTTAAGGGACAATTTCAATTGCAGTGCAGGATTGGCACAATGGCATAGCCTGGCTCAAACCCTGGGATGAGTACAAAAAATATGAGCATTTCTGCTCATATTTGAGTACATAGAATAGAAAATCTTAATAATAAAACATGGTACTACAGTCTAACTTATATTCTACCTTGAGCCTATCCTTTGCTACGATGTAGTCAAACAATTCTCCACCTGGGGCATACTGAAATAATGAAATTCAGGTGATCAGTTAATCAAAGGACATTTTCAAAAGCAGAATCAACTCTCCTAAATACCAACTTCATAATATTATCCAAGCACATTTCCTCAAAAATTATCCTGTACCAACAAATTTCCACTAGCTATGCATGTTCCCAGATGCAGACTTGGAAAAAGTGTTCTTCAATGATTTTCAGTCATTTAGTTTGTTTTAAAACTCAAGGCATGTAATTTGACACCATAAATAGAATTCCTTCAATTCAACCTCTGAATTATGTGCCATCACAGCAATTAACACAGACTGGATAAGCATATGTCATTATTGTTATATATTAAATATAAAAAATACATGTAGTTAAGAGGAACATACTTCCATGACCATGAATATGTATTCATCTGTCTGGATGACATGATAAAGCTGACACACATGTTGATGACTAAGGTTCTTTAGAGCCTCTATTTCACGTTGGACTCTTGGCAGGTCAGACTAAATAATACAATAAGAAAAAATGGTCTATTAATTATAATTAAGAACTTGGCCCATTTGACCCACAGTGACTTACACTGCTGTGAGTAGAGCAAAGCACACTATAGCTTAGGACTATTGCTATTATTGCTACTCCTACATTGTATTATTACACAAATAATAATAATTAACAACAACAACAATAACAACAACAACACTGACAAAAAAATTAAATAATGGACAAAAAGGCAAGCCTGATATTCTACAGATACACTAGAAAGGAGTATATCTAGGACTGTCTTCCTTTGCTTACTTTTGAAAGCTACAAGAAATATTATGATGTTCAGAGAGAAACATGTACTGTTACTCCTTCTGGAGACTCAGTTATACATAAAGGTGTTAAAATATGATCAGAAGTGACCTTTAATGGATAGAAAATTACATAATTGTACTTACACCAAGTTCTTTCTTGTTCATGACTTTTATTGCAACCTGATGTAAGAATGACAATACTTTAACTTAATGATGAGAAACACTTTTTACAGTAATACATTTGTTTCAGTAATGGGCACTAACCAAACAAATATTGTCTCGTTTCCAAAAAAAAACTCTAGTAAAAGGACCCCAAACAAACCTCAAAATATTTATTAATAAGTAAATGAACTTGACTGGATAAAAATACAAACTATGTATTTATTGTGAGAGATCCAGTCCTTCTGTGGAATACTAAACATTTGGTAGCAAACTACACTAAAGCAGCCAAGCCAAGTCAAATTCAGGTTCATACACTTAAGATGTATACACTTCATCATAGATACAGTGTATTCAACTGGTTTGTCTATCTCAAGGGCAATCACAGTGTTGAATACATGTATGGACAGATGTACATACACATAAAGAGTACAAACATTTACTTTGCTCATAAATAAAACTTAAAAAAAAGGGGGGGAAGGGGAAAGGGAGCTCTTCAAAGTTCAACCAAGCTAATTCACATTTAAACCAGCATGACAGCTGTGTGTAATTTTAGGTGTGGTCAGATTAACCTTGGTGTTAAATGGATTCTGACTGAACTAGCCCTGGATATTTAGCAGGGTTGTGTTTACAATACATGCTTTGAGTCCTTGAACAATACAATTACAGAGTTTTCATTAACTTTTGAAGTAGAAGGGCACCCTGTAAAATTGAGAGCCGAAGGCCCGAACCTCTCAAGCTCCCTTGGGAAATTTTTAAAATGCTCCCAGAAGTGTATTTTCCTGCAATTTGGAAAAGAAATCTTGCTATGACGCATACTTATTCTAATTATAGTAAAAAAGAATGTTACCAAAAGGACGTAAAGACAGCAGAGTGGCAATAATTCTTAATAAAGAAACCACAACTTTTAGTTTGCAAGACATGTTTCGACATTCTTATGTCATCTTCAGTTGTAAATGCGATTTTAACGGTTGTACATTTGTAACGTAATTTCATATAAATTCAAATGTACAACCGTTAAAATCGCATTTACAACTGAAGATGACATAAGAATGTCGAAACATGTCTTGCAAACTAAAAGTTGTGGTTTCTTTATTAAGAATTAAAAAAGAATGATACTCTGGAATTTTTTTTTTTATTTCACTATACCGCTATAGCTACATCAAAACACTACTGTTGTTGTCAGAGCCTCCTTTTTTCTCACAATAACAAGCTAACATAAACTTGTAAACTGATAAAGGGTGTAACTGGCAAATTTTCAGCGTCAGTACAGGCTGAAGTAGATTTTCACATTTGAAATTTCTGATATGTTCTTGAATGCATTTCTTGGTTTAATCTTGAAAGAAAATTAAATTGGAAAAAAGTTTTTCAAGTTTCTTTCACTTGCTCGGAATATTTAAGCTTTGAAAGCCAAAAAAATGAGTTATTTAATAGCTAGTCAAGCACTTCAGGAAGAATGCGATTATCGCGCAGAGCCTTCTCGTCAAAGTAAATTTTATTTCCACGATCTGATGGCAAGTTATTGGTAAATTTGTGCTGAAAAATGGTTTTAATCCTGGGAAGAGTTAATATTTATTGAGGTTGATAATTTTTTCTTGACAATTTTTTTAAAAATTTCGTACTTTGAGTAGCCAGGTACTTTGTTCAAAGGAGATGGGTGCTGGTACCCAGGACCTGGCTTCTAATAAAAACCCTGCAATTATCTCAAATTATTTTATAACTTTTGAAAAACCTGTTCATTATACTTCAACTGTTACTACAATCCTTATACTGCATTGACACTGTCTAGTATGTTTTCACTGGCAAATGTGCTCATGAAAGGAGCCCTATAACTGATCAGACTCCTTTATGGGGAAAAAAGAAGCCATATAAATTTGCTTTGCTCTTAACATGTGGCTTTGTAGCTCACATGACAGGAGTGCTGAAATAGTATTGTAACTGGAGGTACATGTTAGGGTTGTTGGCTGCATTGTGAGATGAGGGTTATCATTAAATAGATCACCAGTAACTTTGTGATCAAAGGCAGAAAATGAGTATTTTTCAAAACTGATTCTTCAGTCAAGGTCTCGCTAAGAATAGTTAGTCAAATATGTCCCAGAATGTCGGAAATCCGCTTTCAGAGAGCAACACAGGGCCATGCTTGTGACATTTGTTTACCAGCATAATCCAATTTAACCAAGTTTAAACCATACATCTATTACATTTCCACATGAAAAACCCTGAGAAGATCACTGTTCATTCTCTTTATACTAACAAAGAAACCTGGGAAACAAAAACCACCTTGCTTTTAAAGGAGACGTTTGTTTCATACCTTCTCTCCCGTTTGCTGGTGAATTGCAAGCTTGACCTTTGCAAACCCACCTGAAATGAATAAAAATAGACAAAGAACTTTTCATCCCATTTAAAGACAAGAAAGTGTTGAACCATGATCTCTAACTGATTATTTAAATGAGATTTAAAAGTTGAAAAACATGATAGGGAATATTGAGGCAGCAAAAATTAAATCCTAAGTGAGCATTGTTTGAAATAATCCCTTGTATAACTGCAATCTTCCTTGATGAAAAAAAAAGCATTCACAAACATATTATCACTCTTCCTTGCTATTTCAAAACAAACTCTTTTCATGTTATTTAACAAATGTATCACAAGGTTGGTATTAAAACTGCAAAACCTTGCGATAACAACTCAATCAAACAAATCTTTCAAAAGGGAAAGTTCGCTTATAAACAAGCAAATTTCTTGTAACAAAGGCTTTAGATAAATGCTCCAAGGATTATTTTTCAAAGTCAGTTGATTAGACACCTTAAAAGTACATTATCTTGTATTATTTACATTTACGTTATCAGTGACTGAATCCTGTAGATTCTGTTTTGGCTTCATACATACTTAAGAGTAAAACAAATTAAATTGAATGTTTGTCTTTTTTGCTCTGTGTTAGATTGTTATCTTAGATAAAGAAACAAAAGGAAGGGGAATGAAAACTATAATCTTGTTTCAGAACAAAAGTAAAGGTGTCATGCAGCTGCATGGAAAAATTTATGTTAATACATGCTAATTTTTTCAATTACACGACACAACATCATTCTGATTTGACAATGTGTTCACTATCACATAGTATTAGTAGATTTATAATTTAAATTCAAGCAGACGACATTGATTTCTGAAACCATAATTTTTGAATCCAGAAATATTATGGTTAAGTGAACGACTATTTGCTAGATTTTGCGACAGTGGAGTAACTCATACAAATTTATCGCTTGTAGGACTTCGAACTCATTTGCAAATTACGGAAGTATTGACAGTGTGCATATACGGAATTTTCATTTTAAAACGTGCTTGTCTTTAGTCTAAACAAAAGTGTGTACAATTGGAAGCAAACGAGTTCTTTTATCTGCTACAGGATAGACAGCGCTGAGTCAGATCTGATTAAAAAAAAAGTAGTCTGATAACGTCCGAACAAATGGTATTGTATTTTATTTAGAAACCTCATATCCAACGCATTTCCATGCGTCGTTAAACCAAAATTGACTCGACGCTTATGCCACGCACGTAACTGAACACAATTAACATGCTCTTCGTAACATACATGTGAATATAAGCTTACCAAAAGGTGAAAAAAGAAATCGAGCTGTATTCAGAGAAGACTTGTTTTTCGAATCTTACAAAAGGCAAATAGTTTTAAGTACATTCTCAGATAAGTTTATTATTTCACTCGATTAAATGACTCCTGTCAAACTGCGAAATTTCAACCTCGCATATTGGTTTTCGAGGACAAATGTTAGTCGCCCACGTTCCGTAAGAAAGTTAGGTTTTCTAACAGCCAAAGCCGAAACAGCAGTTAAAGCAATAGCTTCCTCGATTCGTAATAATAAATAAAAACTGCCAAACTAGACAAGATAATTCTACATAGATTAATATTTGTGAAGTATATACCGACCTTCGTGAAAAATATGCAAAAAATCAAAATGAGCAATACATGCACAGTTCAGATCGTTCGTAAGAAAGCGTTAAAGCATAAACTGATAAAGATGATATTTAAATTCACGATCCTAGGAATAAAAGATCGATGAAAACTGTTTCCTTCGAATTTATTAGCCGTGAAGAACACAATGCATTCGAACGTAATTTGGTTCTTGGACCCTCAACTGAGACCGGCTGCATGAATGTCGACGGATATTTACCGAATTCCAAATTTGCAAATAACAAACTTAATTCCTTCAATTAATTTAAAATCTTATAACTCAGCCACCTACCACTTCCAATGGTTTGCCTCAGTTCGTAGTGCTTGGTAATTTGTGGAGGAAAAGCTGACGAAGGCATATTGAGGTGAACGTTAAAACCAGGAGATTCGAAGGCGAAGCTCAATTGTATTGGAACGAAATTTACGATTGTACCCAATATCAAAATGTTAACCACGCCACTCTTTGAGAACTAAACTCGCTGCTCAATAACTCCTCCAAGAGAAATCTAAAACAAGTGGAACTATAGCGATAAAACTACAGAGGAATGTTGACCACAAAATGCTCGAAGTCTCAGTTCCGATATTAGTTAAGACGACCTGTCTTCTCGCTGTGTTTCCGAGAGGATCCCATTTCAAGTTTGAATTTGGTTGATTGACGCTCAAAGGTGCGTCAACCAATCACATAACGGCATTTTGAAAGTAAATATAAATAAAACCGTTTTACTCGACTCCAGTCTTTCGTCGATCCTTCTTTGTTTTGCCTAACCGACACCTTTCGCTACCCAGCTGTGGACGCCCGTTTCATTAATAAAAATGATATCTGGTATGTTTTCCTCCTTACGATATTGGAGCGACCGCGACTTCTGCAACCCTCTGAAATCTGCTGGTATTGCAACTCATCACTTAATCTCTTATTTAATAAAAGCGGCATTTCGAGTGCTTTTATAGCGTTAAGTAGGTAAAAACGACCAACTTTGAGTCAGAGAAGCAAAACCTCGTTTTGTTTCTGCTGTGTGAGATCGAAAAACGCTTTAATCACAGACAGCTTAACCAAAGTCGAAGTAACGGAAAATATTCGCGTTGTAAAGAAATGACCAAAAATATTACTTCTTCTCAAAGGTCTTTCGTTGTCCTCAGCCGATTTGCAGCATTGCGTGATACTCTAACTTAGCCGTCGGGGTTTTTTTGGTTGTTTTTTGTTTTGTTTTGTTTTTTTTTTATCGGTATGATCTATTTTTTCAGCATCACTGGCCGTTTGCATTCGCGTGACCTCCGCTCAGCTCAGGCCTGTGCAATGGGGAAAAGGACGAGATGGCTAAGCAGGTTGAGTGTCCAGCGTCTAGCCAAGAGGCAGGTTCTCATTTTTAGCGCTGCAGCACGAGTATATCATCAGCTGCGAAAAAGTATGAGGTCTTGAACAAAGCGAGCTGCTTAGAGGTCTGCAAGGAGTGTGGCACTCCATGCTTGCTCGCGTCAATCTAAATCTGTCAATAGCCCTAATCGTACTTTCCTTTATAAGTGTTATCAAATGGAACCCTTCTGTCACACTTTATCTGTGAATTGATATTTTATTTTCCCGTTCCGTAACATGCTTATCTGGTGGTTGTGGGTACGCCTCGAGGCATTTATCGCATTAAAGCTTAGAAAATAAGTAATAAAGCCGCGAGGGCCCTGGGGCGGAATAATGGGAGAACGTCGAAGGCTATTAAAAAAAAAACCACCCTCTTCGAAGGCGATCCAAAAGAGGCCATTAGCTTCGAAGGCTATCCGTTTTCGGACGGAAGTACTTGTGAGGGTCTTGTGAGCAAGAAAAAGAAAGTTGGCTTGTACTTTCCAGTTGATTAGTCAACGTTTTCACTGATCCGATTATGCAGTTCGAGGTCGGGGTCGACGATAAGCCAATTTTGCACACAGATTATCAAACCACCATTTCCTACTCCAGAAAATACTGCTGTGGTGAATTCGAATTACGTGAGTAAACTGCTTGCCAGGACTAAGTCGGTAGTTGACCAAACATTAAAGGTGTATCGGATAAAAAGCCACGTCAATCAAGTTCCCTCCTTAATGTAGTGGTCAGAATCATCATTTTTCGGTACAGAAGGATGGGTTTTGGACTGTGTCCGGTGCGCAGCCCAACTGATCCAGAATTTCCCACAATAAATTTTTCCCTCTCAGAATGAAATAATATTGTACTTCGAAGAAACAAAACAACAAGGAAAACGAGAACAATAGCACTATTACTGCTGCTGCTGCTGCTGCTACTGCTACTACTACTACTACTACTACTACTACTACTACTACTACCAATACTACTAATATAGCCGAGCCTAAAAGCGGAGCTCTTGTTAGTTCATTTTTTAGCCCCTAACTCAATAACAATAATAAAAATAGTGAAATAGAGCCTTTGAATTTTCAAGTATATATGGTTTATGATACGTAATTTGAATAAAAGGGATGTTACAAGAGATTCGATCCCCTCGCAACAGCCCATATTTCATTTGTTTATAAAAACGGGAAAAAAGAGCTTAGAAACAAAAACAACCTCAGCCAGATCTAGATATTATCGTGACATGTTTATTAATCCCTACACAACCAACAATCTTCCACCTAAAAAACCAAGAGCAAAAGATCGCTTCATAGGAGGCGCCAAAATTTAATATCGTGTAACTGAAGCGTGTAGATCAAAGCTAATTTTTTAAGGGTTAGATAAACACACTGACGCAAAACAAAGGAACAAGATTTCTGTCGTATGAAAAAAAAAAATGATAGCGTTAATAAGACACAAAACGTGTTGTCTCTCTTAGTAATCCGAGTCGTTTGGATCATAATACGGATATCCAGTACAGCACCTCTCAGAGTCCGTGCCCGATCCTCCAGACTTTTTGGGGTCATCTGAACCATCCGAATCGAATCGATTGTCGTAAACATCGTCGGCGTATTCCGAAGTTTCGAAATTGTTGTCGGAGTAGTCGGTTTCGCTCGAACAACCTGTGCTATCGTTCCTTCTGAGAGTTTTGGCAAATTTCTTTTTTGCTTTTCTTTGTATTAATTTTCTCCTTTCGGGGGAGTTCGAAGATCTATACAAGAGTAAAACAGAGATGAATGTATACTCAGCATAAACACTAAAAGCGAGACAAACCGATGAGAGGAAAGGACTTAAATATTCAGGAAATTTGAACAGTTAAACAAAGCAGTCAATAAACGGTGAAAAGCATTGCAATTTTAAATTAACCTGGATTTCATTGGCATTCCTATGTCAATGCAGCATAACGTGAATTTGAAAACTTGGAAAGTAATACATGTATGCATCGATTGGAGTGTTTTTTCTTGAGCCGAATCGTTTTCTTTGGGTTGAGATATCTTTCATTCGTGGAAATTGTTCTTGTTTGGTCTGAGAACATTGTTCTCGCCCATGCATTAACGTTTTGCGGGAAAATCTTCTCAACCGTGAAAACCCTCGATTACTGAGAATAATTCGGACAATTCACGACATAGAAAAATAATATTTACACGGTTTTTGTTATTACGGCCTTCTGAACTTTGAAGTCAACAAATATTCTTAGTACTTTAGCCGTCCCAGTTCTTGGTCATCGTTGGAGATACCCATTTAGTTAGATATGAAATAAGAAGTTCTAAACCTGAACGAACCAACTTGAAGTAACTTTACCCTTTCTCCAAATGAGGAATAACAAGAAAAATAAACATCAAAATCTTTTTCAAATTTGAGTATACACTACAGAGTGCACTTCACCTGAATAAGTTGATCATATCTACGGCCTTGAAAGGATCGGTTTTCTTGGTTGTAACATCACTGCTTATATCGCCATTCTTTAAGGCACCAGTTTTAACACGTAAGGGAAAATACAGGACAAGGATCATCACCAACAAGCAATGAACGTCACCCATTTGACAGTGAGCTTTTTTGATCTCTTTATATAGCTAATGGAAAGGAACAAAACACGAAAAATGTTGAATAAAATGTAGAAGGTAAGTTCTAAGAACTGATTGATTATTTAACCGAGAGATTGCACTTTCTTGGGGTTTACCAGCAGGTAATAACCCGCGCATTATGTCGAGGAACAACGACAGAAGTATTTAAATCACGAGTTGAAGGCAAACGAGTTCGTCACATACTGTATATGCAGTTCCTCTACAACCAGTTCTCTTGCAGTCAGGTAGCTGCAAAAGGCTCAAGTAAGGGTACTTATATATGTAGAAGCATCATATTGCAGTTACAGCGTAGTGCAGACGGAATTAAACGCTGAAGAAGAATATAAATCTGTGTTTCACATATTCAAACTAAAACACATATAAACAAACAACACTGGTAATCAGTGAAATCAAAAGAATGAAATTGCGATATTCGCACGGGGGATCGTAACTCAAAAGCGAGCTTGGATTTAGAGTGGTAAACTACTGCAGAACTGTACCATGATTTTCACGAGAAGATAAGTCTAACAAACCTTGCTTTAGATAACGCTTGCACAAGCCAGAGCTACGAAGAGGAATTTCCTTATCGAATAATTACAGTAACCATTTATTTATTAAGGCTTCGGTTGCCTGGAAGTGGAAATCCTCCCTGAAAACGCGTCCTTGAGTCTGACCAATCAGGGCAAATATTTCTGTAGGTCCCATTTCATGAATGTCACTTGCGAGAATTTAATAATGACAGGCTGAAATTCATGTTCAAAGTAAGATTTGGTTCACTCAAATTCTCAGCTGGTAAACATAGTCTGAGGGGCGGGGAAGCCAAAGCATGATCTTATGCGATTTGCAGAAAGTTTCTTTTTGTTAGTATACATCAACAATACGGTAGTACAGTGTATCAGTGGTCGCGTCACACATTTCAGGGTCAGTTTACATTTTCTTGTCTTGTCAACAACGACAAAACGCCAATCTATCTCTGTCATTTCGGACATTCTTTTCTTTTTAACTGCGAAAGGTTCACGGGCTCTCCTGGGGATAGTCGCCCATCTTTAAAAAAGTTGGTTTCAGACTACACATATCGAGTTTCTTAGCCTCTTTTTAAAGCTTATTTTGATTACTGCAACAACCACCTTTTCTAATTAATTTTTCTTAGTTTTCGCCATTCTCAACAAACCCATTGATGAAACATACGTGCCCTTCAAAATGTATTTGCTCTCTGCTCCGGAATCATATTAAAGTGACGAGTGTCAGTTGATATTAAAAATAAATAAGGCTGGTTTGAAGCTGAAAAGACAAAAACACAGTGTTTAATAGAAATGAATAAATATATCACTAAAATGCAGGATTGAATCGCCTTTGGATGAGTTCGATGTTGAGTCTTTAATCGCTCATCATTGAATATATTCTGACATCTTGCTCTATCATATGTTCTTAACTAAGTTCTTGATCATACTGCCTTTCTGTCATAATATTTCTAGTGCCTATTCCCAGTTTCCACAGAATAGTCCGCAAATATGATTGAGATATCAGTCTCAATTTCCTTTGGAATCTTTTCCCTAATTAAAAGTAATTGCAATCTTGGAAGAAAAAGGAACCATCCACCATATCAATCATATCAGGTCAATAACAATTAACGCCGGGAAGAGATTAACACGGGTAATGCTGACGTCTTAAACCTCGTACTCAGGTCAACCGCGTTGATGGCCATGTGAAGTCCAAGAACGCAGAATTGCTTTATATTTTAATGTAACCATACGTTAGAATAAGAGAACTAGGAGTCGCTGTCTTTTTTCCATACTTTTTTAGCTCCTATGTAAGATCATTACTTTACGAAATTGCATAATCCACTGTCCCTTCCGACGGGATATCCAAAAACAGTTCCTAAGTAGGATGGAGTGTTGTGTACCATTGACGATAACCAAAAGAAAATAAAGAGTTCAGACAGCTGTAGTCAGGATGTTAGCTGACAAGTGATAATTTCTCTAAAGTAAACTTCAGTCTTCTGCCACCCATGAAGTCAACGTTTTGTATACTTTCTATATCAAAGATTTCTTTTTATCTACAAAACTCATCTCCACATAGTCTTTTGCTATATTGCTTTAACTAAGAAGATCATACATAAACTAAAGGTTTGCATTTATGAAAACCTCTTACGAAGAAGATTTCTTCCAAAGAGACTATCCACAAATAACTGAGGAGAAATTGACATATCGAAAGCGCTGACACAGAAACCACCCTCTCGGAGCCATAACTTTCTCTTGTGGCCATTTATTTTATTCAAACATGGCATGGTACATAACAATTTATGTAAGTTACGATAATAAAGAATTATAAATTATACTCTACTCTCGAATTTATTTTTTATTGAAGAGTTGGCTTCTAAATTCTACCTCTTCACATTGTATACAGGTATGGCTTTAGGCCAACAACGATTTCTAGCACTTAAAGCGTTTTTAAGCAAGATTATATTGCAGACACCCTCGACTCGGAATCTTTCTAATATACGCAAACCTCCCTACAAGAGTCGTTTAAAATACAAACCAACATTGCGGTTATAGTTGAGGCACGAAAAAAAAAAAATGATGATTAGTGCGTCGACGCGAAGAAAGGGAAAAGTGATCCAAATGATGCCACGATCAACTCGTAGACATATTGTGCAGAATGTACTATATTTGATTATATATGCAGTGATTGCACAATGAGTGTACTAAGGAGCAGATGATCCTTTGATTCCAAGAATCAGAGTTGAGCCGTCATCGTCTCAAAAACTCGTCCCAAATTGATTCAACCTACTTAACAATCGATCAGCCATCTATGATAAGATGCTGGCTCTCCCCAGACACCTGGTGCCGTACAAGCGCCACGAAATTTGCATATTGAGTCCCTACATCTCTCTTTTCTGAACTTCATATACCCGAGGATAAGCCTACTTCATAATTCAACTCAACTCAGATCCCTGGAGGGTTTTGCAGCTCAATCTCATAAGATAAGACTTGTTGTCGGATTTCGACTTACTGAAAATGTTTTCATGCACTTATTTTGTTTTCCTGTCTACTCAGCTTCATTTATTGTTCGGCTGAAAAGTGTTTAATCTAGGTCTATTCCTACTCTGCTGATAATATCTCGATGTTTGATTGGTTTAGATGTGACTCGTTAAGGAAAATACAGCATAAGGATCAAAAGGAGCGAGAAGTTTCCTTTTCTATCACCTTGCAACTATGGAGATTTTTGAAAGCCACACAGTTTTTCGAAACCTTGTACCTTGCTAAGTGAAGAACTTTCTTTTCCCCTCTTTTTTGACTTGTGCCACGATCCTTTCCATCGGCACATTTATAAAACTTTTTTTTTTGCCATGGTAAAAAGGTAGCTTTCTAAACTATCTTCCATTTGACTGCCTCAAGGTTTTGCGAACAGTGTCTAAAAGTCCTATATCTAACATTTAATAGAAGAAAAAAATCACTCGTCTTAAGTTGTGCCCTTTCTAACTTATGTTATTGATGTTTAGGGCTGTATATCGTAAATATATGACGATTCGCCGCACATGACCGTTCGCCAACCATAAACGACCGCTCGCTCTGACGAAGGACTAGCGCTTGAAACGTCTGCTCTTTATGGTGGCCAATTTACATTATCGACTCAGTTGATAAAACTAAATTATATCGTAGATGAAGCTTGTCCTTTTTATGGTACCCAGATTATTTGCTACCTTATTTCTTAGCGAGTTTTACCGAAATGGACAGATACTGATGAACATTACGGTGAAAGATTCATGCATTTGTTACAATCTAAGTGTTTTAGAGAGTGATCCTCAAACGACACAATAGGCGATAAATGAGTGAAACCGAAAGTAAGGCTCTGGTGGGGGGGTCAAGCAGCTCATCAGAGCCAATCATTCTGCAAGACCTCCTTTTTGGAAATTAAAAATATGCAAACATTCAGCTTAAGTCAGTGAAGGATGGAGGCAAATGAATCTCACCAGCGTCAAATCAATAAGCTTATAAACGGTCAACTGCTAAAGCTTGGAGGGCACATTATACCGGTGACTATCACTTTCCCCGGTTGCCAGGCGCTACAACCCTTATTTGAACTTTCTCAGCTTGAGCTTAGAACTCAGAGATATATCAGGCTGGAAAAGGTTTCTTATCATGATTTGAAGGACCGAGATTATAGATCAAGCTGTACTCAAGTTTTACATTCTCCCCCAGATCTATGTAGCTTTGGTTCCCCTTGTAGTAGAGGACTGACTCAATGACATATCTATTTAGGAGAATTAACTGAATTAAAAAAAAGAGGCTTCGATTATGAATCGGTGAGCTAGTGAAATAATCAGTCAGTTATGACAGCCAAACTGATAAAGATGAAATACCCCGCACTAAGTTTCGAATTCGATTCTGCTGCCTTCGCAGATCTTTACTCCTTTGTTTCACCAAACTAGTCATGTTTTTGCTCGAAACTTTAGCTTCCAATTTGATTCTCCTTAGGCTCTCAGTTTCGAAATTTTCAATTTTTGACAAGTCAATGTAAATCTAGTAAATTTACTATTGAGGTCTGTTACTCTCCCACAGTATTGAAAACCACAGCAACGTCACGTAAGTAAGTAATAATTTACAAGCATTGAGTTTTGTAGTGATGTTTGAATTTCACCGAATTCTGTCCTAGTGGCTATGCTGGGTTCGTTGTAATTGTGGAAGTAATTCAGATATTGAGGAAACTATATTCAAAGCTGTGCTTGGAGATACTTTAATAAATTCGTAGGGTAATGATATACATCAAACAGGAACACCGCGAGCATTTAGGTCATGAGATAAAAGTTCTTGGGGAGGGAAGATGATGATCTGATTTTATCATATCACAGAAACCCATTAGGATGGAAATATAATCAAATAAAAAAATCAGTAAAAACAAGAAAAAAAAACTTGTACTTCAATTCTTTCGCTCTTCGACCCCTAAATGTTAGTCAAAGGAATCACTCATTTTAAAATTCAAAATGATTCCATGTGGTTAGATCAATGGTTAGAGAAAGCCGTGTAGTTTTCAAGAGAAAATTAAATAAACTGTATGAGCAGAAGAGGTATGAAAAACGAATTTGCAAGGTATCAAGGTGACATCTCTCCTAAGTAACAATTAGGCGCGAAATAATTTCCCAAAGAAACTCTGCAGGGATCGAAGCCAGTTCACACAAAATGTTGGCAAACTAAGCTGGGAGTGTTTTGGTCCGAAAGGTCATGGTTGAGAAGAGAATTTCTCGAGAATATCTGCTGATAAAGCTATTCTCAGTTTCGGGGTAAATAAATTTCTCAGTTAATAATACACACGCAAAAATTTCGACATACTCATCGGCTGAGAATTTGTTAATTAATCCCAAAAATTGCAGTAAGTCGAAATCAAGACCTTAAAGTTGAAATCAAATTGATTGACAGGTGGGTTGCGAAAGCACAAAACAGAAAAAAATAGCGAGTGAGGCGCGAGCAACAACGCTCTAATTCAAAGTTTGATGCAGAATGCTAAAAACAAAAAACGAAAAACAAAAAAAAACTGGCCAAGGGTCTGGCTTCCAAAATGGGCAAAGAAAGTATGAACCGGGGACCCAGCATTTAATTGTTGAAGAGTTTTACGCAACACTTTGTGCTGAAGACGAGGAAGACTAAGTGCATTATCGCTTTTGTTTAATGGTTCGTGCCGTCGACCTATACCTAACAGAGAGAGAGTACAAACGCCATGATACGAAACAAAAACAGCTAAAAAGCAAAACAGAGTATGTTATTAACTAGTAATCACAATATTTTTGATGCGAGCAATTTGGGATAAATCAGCACTTAAAAATGTTTTCAAAGACCACAAATTTCACTCGCCCTACGGGCTCGTGCATTTTGGTAAGCCTTTGAAAAATTTACTTATGCTGATCCATCCCAGATCTTGATTGCACTCGAAATTATGTGATAACCTTTACTAATAATTATTCAGGAGGCATAATGCCCCTGCTACAAGCCAAAAGAAGGCTGCGTTCACTAAGTTAACTAGTTCAGACGAGTGGAGTGTTACACTGACGCAGGCGATAATTTGAACACACGAGTCTTTTCGATTTTTTTTAGTAGACTCTTTTTATTGCTACTCATTACTTGGTCTACTATACTGATTCTAAACTATTGCGAAACACCATGGCGGCCTTTGGAAATGCCTCCCTAAATCACCTCGAAATAACTCAAAGTAACAAGACGTCCTCTCCAAAACAGTGCTTTTCTGGTGTGAGTCAAGTGTCCATTGCAGTACATGTTTTCACTATTTTAGCATCCTTGATAGGAAACTCCCTTCTGATCGTCTCTTGCACGAGGAAAAAAGAATCGTGGCTGCTCTATATTATGAACATGGCTATATCCGACCTACTTGTGGCGATATTTTTACTTCCACGCTTCATTATAGATGAAATTACTGGGTCTGGTGCTTTCCTGGTTCACGGACTCGGAGGCACATTTTTGTGCAAAATGTGTAGTTTTCTGAGTGATATATCCCTGTCCGTGTCCACCCTCACCTTGGTGACGATCGCTGTTGAGCGCTTCCTAGCAGTGGTTAATCCTCTTCTGCACATTAGAACAACGAGCTCCCGCAAAAGACGTCGTCTTGTGATAGCTTTAACTTGGATCCTGGCTGCAGCAATTCACTTGCCGTATTTTTACACATTTAGACTGACGAGAGTAGCTATTGGTCAGGGTGACTACATCCAAATCTGCTTCCCAACCTGGGAACCAGCTTTCGATGACAACACGGGACAAGTTTACTACAACATCTTTCTATTTACGACCGTTTTGATTCTACCACTACTCGTGATATCTATTTTGTACATTGCTGTCGCTTTGCGCGTTCGCAATAACAACAAGGGGGAATTTCAATTTAGAAAAGTTTCGAGACGAAGACAAGAATTCACCCGGAATTTACTCAAGATGGCCGTCGCTACCGTTGCAGCCTTTTCAGTATGTTGGACGATGTTTATTGTGATTGCCTTCATTAACATTTTCTCAACATCGCTGATTCTGACCTGTAACAAGAGCTATATGGTAGTGTCTTACATTGCGAACCTATTGGCAAGTTGCTATTGTGCAGTTAACCCATGGGTCTGCTTTATATTTATTCCAGGATTTTCTCGTGAATTGAGAGATATAATACAAAACCAAAATTACAGAGGGTTCAACGCAAAAGACCGAAACAGCTCGCGGAAGTCACAAACAACCCACGTTGTCCTTCCTTTAGAAAGTTTTGTTAAGCACGAAGTTCAAGAAAGGTATCATTTGTAATAACCATTGGTGCAAAGTGTGTTGTTACATAAATTTTCATGAGAAAATTAGAACAGTTCGTTATGTATGAATATTGGGTGCATGCAGTGCTTATCTTATTTACGTTAAAAGTTCTAATAAGCCCTCGGGAGGGCACAGAGCTTCTACGCAGGAGTTATTAGAGAGGAAAAGCGAGTTAATTTTCCTTAAAAACTCAGCGGGTGGCATAGTTGGAGGCATTGAGGAAGGATGTTTTTCCCACTTAAAACGGGCTTGAAGTATAAAGAAAATCCGAGCTAAAAGAGCCAAGAGCTAAAATTGATCGCTTCAGTTCAGCCTTTTCCTGTGGAGGTGACACATTTTAATATTGTATCTGTCATGCTAAAACAATGATAATTGAACTTAGGATCACTTAATTTATTACAAATAACAGTACCACTAACTTCGGCATCGTTATCGATCTTGGAGAAGGAAACGTCTTGAATCACCTCTTCATCATGTTTATCACTTTCGTCTTCGACATCAATTTGGAAGTTCATCCTTCATTTACCCCTCCAAAGATCATCAAATTAAACCAAGTATAAAATGATTACCTTTATCTATCTCATTCGAAATAGAGGAACAAACAATTGCACTGAAATCAAATAAATTTGTCCGCATTTGATATCAGGAAATTTTTTTTCTCCAGACTCATGTAAATTAAAGAGCTAGCGAGCAGAGGGGCGAAAAAACCATTTCTTGGTGTGGAAGGAGGGTATATTAATTTTCAGGTGTTCCTAAACCACCATGATGCTAGTAAAGGAGACTTGAATGATTATGCCCTCGGCGATTCTTGGCCAAAGGTTCCCTGCGCTTGGCGTAAACATATAACGTAATGATTGTGACGGACCTGGCCAAGTTTCAGGTTTCAGCGATTATGTGCTTTCATGACAGGACGGAAAATGCGTGCACTGTAAGTACCTCCCGTTGTCCCCATACAAACCCTTAGAAAAGTTTTCTAAGGCTTTGTATGGGACAAAGGGAGGTACTTACAGTGCACGAATTTTCCGTCCTGTCATGGCTGTTTCACAATTAATAATTCAACTTCTGCGTTATAAAAAATGAATGTACGTTCTGGGCGATCCAGTGGGCATCACATTAGTCATTTCTTTCCCAAGTTTCTGAGTGTGGATCTCACTAACAACATATATGTGAATCTTGATTGTTTCAGATCTAACCCGTGAAGTAAAATGCATGTACAGCTGTGACCGAACTAAAGCAGCAAGTAACGGATGGATGAGAATCACCTCTACCAGTTCCGGTGTACATCTTACTTTTTATTACGCTAGAGCCATGATGATTTGAATAGAATGAGTAGTTCTTCAATTTTCGCTTTCCTCGTCGGGTTTTATTTTGCTGTTACAAGGCTAAAGGTTAATCCTTTTTGATCGCTGGATCTTTTCGTTCAGCCATTGTTTTAATATTTTTACCATGTATGTACAAACTGAATTTTAAGATCATATTCTTAGATTCTCGGGTTGCAAAAGTGGTAGGTTCTTTGGAACATATACTTGAGATCAGAATCCTTGAAGGAAATGTGAAGACTTCAATTTGACTTTAACAGAACTCGATTCTTTGTTCGCTGAAAAAAGAGAAGCACTAGGAAGAAAATTTCACTTAAATTAAGAAATACACGTTGACATTTTTGCTGAACTGCTGATAATGAAGAAATTTTCCTTAAGCTACACTGTTCAAAAACTGCCCGCGTCTCCATTAGAATAGATATGTTTGGAGACAAATTAAAACACATAGAAAATGAAAAAGTGTATCTTGCTAAAGTAGCGCGTAGGACCTGGCGATTTTTGTTGACACTAACTTTAAGAACTTTTAACTTGTCTGCAGTGGCCAGGGTCAATGTTTCTGTCTAAAGCGTTTCTTCGTACTGCTGTAATTTTGGTGTTTAACAAGATATTGTAATTGGAAGCTTTGCTACATTTCCCTGGAAAAATATCATTTGCGGTGTTTGAAGGTAATTACATACATCGAAGAGGAACATCACGAGCATTCAGGTCTTGAGATACGACTCAAGGGGGAATGAATATTATTATTTTATTTACTATAGCCCAGAAACCTATCAGGAAAGAGTAGCTAACTCATAAAAATAGAAGAAAACCCCTTTCGCTTGTTCATACTGTTATGCTCCCAGCTACTGATTCCAAGCCGGATATTACTCCAAGATCTTGATATCAATGCTTTAATTCTTGAATAACTTCATTTGTTTAAAAAAAGTAGGCTTCGTACGTCACGAAAAACACAAAATACTCGTACATTTATCATTGGATATTATCTGTTCCTCGAAGCTCATAGCTTCCCTAGTGCCTTGCTCTTTGATCGTCCGGGTGAGTCCTGAAAAGGACTGATGTCGGTAGTGGTGACTGAAGTTCGACAACCTGAGCGGAAGTCATCATCAGAGTCAAGATCACATGTTACCCCCCGGGCTGAAACCATTTACTTACTAAGTAAACTGTTTTAGAGGGAAGGTCGATGAGAACCTGGTACAGATCTTCAGTGACAAATATGCCGGCGAGTATTACAGTCAAAAAACCATCTGTCACACATTTCAACACGCTAATTTGATTTTAGAGTACACTGTTACGATAGTGGTTGCAAAAGAACTCCTACTTAATTACTGGTTGGAAAGGAAAACAAAAGATAAGAAATTGGCATGACATATTTAAATTTTGGGTTAAAATTTCGCCAAAGGCTCGATGTTTTTACCATCACTTACAGCGCTACATCTCAAATTCAGCATAACGTATGTGAGCAGTATTGACTTGTTGACATAACGATTTCCACCCTCAGACCACTCAACTTTTGTTGATTTGGCGTTGTTATTTTGCAAATGACGGCCAAGGATATTAAAAGCTTAAAACGCACCCCCTAAGCTTTTATTCTGCTGATAAGATCTTTTGTTTTTCCACATACCTTAAGCTGTCGTCGTCATGGTTTGCTGAAGGTCCCGACTAACCGTGGAGATTATAATTGACCTAAATCTCGAAAAATTTAAAAGCAAAAGGTAAAAATCAACAAAGAAGCCGAAACGAATCGCGGATCCTGAACGTAGAAAAAAAACCTGGAAAAAAGAAAACAGAATTCCGATCACGGAGAGCAAAAAGAATACGCAATCAATAGGGCAAAATTTCATTCATTTATGATAATAAGAATACAGGAAACATCTTTCACTCGAAATGTGGCCGCAACGGGCAACATATTTTAGAGCGATTTGAAGGAATTTCGTTCATTGCCCTTAGGTTTTTTTTGTTTTGTTTCCGTGTAAGTGGTAAGTTGTAACTTGTCCCCTTTTTTCTTGCAGCAATAATAAAACGCTCTGTCATCTTGAATTAAGCTTTATACGAAGACTTTCAACGCCCATAGAACGTAAGGTTTCAAATCGGAGAATGTCGCCTTGGGAGAAGGACCGAAAACTCCCAAGTTTAAGCTAGGCCATATTTGGTTACGTGAAGCGCTTAGCCCAATCGCGCGTAAGGGAAGATATCTGGCGTATGAAAGGAATTTTTGAATATTTTGCACATCATTGAAGAAAATGAAAACATCAGTGCCATTTTCAAATGGGTGTAGCAAGGTATCCAGCTGTCATTGTCATTGATCCTTGCTGCGCTAAGTAATTTGTTTGTAAGCCACGCGCAAATAAATATTCACTACTGGGTGTGATTTACTTTTACTATTTCTTCCGGCGGATTGCCACGTTCGTTTCTTATCCAGCTAGTAATATCTCGATCCTTGATTGGTCCAGATCTGGCTCGTGAAGGAATATGCAGAACGAGAACCAAAGCGAAAAAATAGTGGTCGCGAACTATAAGACCCAGTTTCTGCCGGAAAGAAAAAAGTGAGGGAAAAGTAGGAAGTATTATGACCTAAGAAAAATCCTAATTGTTTGGTTCCAGCAGTTGATTCACGTGGGGTGGTTTGATTTTATCAACCAACATAACAGAGACACACAAATGTTCTTACTGTTGAACATTATATGAATATTTGTATGAATGCCATTTCTAATTTCTTTTTCTTTGAATCAATTCTTCTGTTTCTTCCGCTAATAAATCTGAAAATTTTTCCTGAATCTAGGATGTGCGAGAAGCTTTAAAATCAAGTTCTGTCAGATCATCTCTTAAATAGAAATCCGGCAATAGCATGAATAACGAAGTAATAATAAAAAAGCAACATGCAAAGTAAAGCGAACAAAGGATGAAAAACTGAGAATAAGTAAAAGATTTAGATCAATTTATCAAATGATTAAAGAAACCTTACCAACATTATCTACCCAAGTTCGAACAGTTTATATCCATAAGAGCTGTTTTAAGCAGCTTGCATTGACGAAACCACTCGTAGATTACGGCAGATTTCTTGGCACTGCATTATTTTATTAACTTGGAGTTTTTTAAAACATGCTGGTATCGAAAAAACATCAGATAAGATTAAGGAGTTAAGAGAAGTGTTCACTTGTATTTTCCTTTAAATACTAGACGCGGGATATCTGTATTATAAACATGTTTCTTTAAAATTACTTTTAGAAAGAGGTGAAGTACTACGTCGGCTAGCAGATAAATAACCCTGCTTTTGATTCGCCACGGTGAATTTCGAAATGGTGTGTCGGTGTTAAACTTCTAGGAGAGCTAGGAATCTAAAAGTACGTTTTGGATTTCTTCTGGAAGGATCGATTTTCCATCATCTGCCCCGCGTCCATAATCAGCTAAGGCTAGTCAAAATAAGCTTCCCAAGTGAGCTTGGGCCGTATATTATTCTGCAAAATAAGAAAATTTCAGTATCTGTACCAGCTTCAATTCAACAGCCAACCAAACTCTCATTTATTTTATTTCATTGTACAAAATTACAGGAGAACCCCGAACCGATTAGACACACGGATTTCATTTGAAGCTTTCCCAAAGGTATCTAGATGCTTCAAAACTTTATTATTACTGGCGGTAATAAAAAATATTCAATAGCCAAAAGACTATCAATCGACATCTGGTCTTAAGATTAGAGCCTTAGCGAGTCAAGAGCTGACCTGATTTTGTCATAACATTGTGTTCTTTGTTTGCGGATGCACTGATTGGGAAGAGAATCTGACCAACGTCAAAGAGAAACCTTTCACTCTCGTACGCTTAGTTCCCTCACTTCAAACTTCTTGATGCCTGTTTGACTGAAAGATCAATTTCTCTTTTCAAGGTGCACTTGTCAGTAACATTTTGAAATGTTCGAGTCTGAAGTTACGAAATGGTTTCAACGGCGCTTATATTTAGAGAGCTTGGTAAGATTTCCTCACATCCCATATTATTCTAAAACAAAGTCGTCGTCCTTAAGGTTGTTTCGTCATATATTTATATTTTATATTTATCTAAGAACTGTATGAAGAAGGGGCCGTGCGGTGTTCCCAAAAGATAACTCTAGACAGATAATGTTAGCAGTTGCAAATGGTTTGGGTGATTACAGCTACTGAAAATGATAAGAAAACTCCATGCAAGAAGGGAATGAAAAAAAAGTTTAAAAACTTGAAAAGGCGTTTGTATCAAAATAATGTTTTTTAATTATTCTCATGTGAAAACCAGATGGTCTACAAAGTGCGGAAATGAGATTGTTAAAATCTGCCTCCGGTGGTTTCTGAGATGTGGGGAAGAGTATAAATAAATGAATGAAGAGGGAGTGAATTCAAGAAAAAAATTGATTCTGAAAGACCACCACAAATATTGCCCAAAAATATGTTTAGAGTATGTTACTCTTCAAGACTAGGTTTGCACTAAAGCAGATTTTTTTAATATTCTTGATCAATCCGGAATGTTTTGGTACTGGGTTCGTTTTGCCGATGTAACAATAGACGAATCCACAACGAGAACATTGCTGTTCGACTACGCGGTCTTCGGAGATTTTGAATCCGGAATTAAAGTAAGAATTTTGCTCCCGAATGCCTTAGAATTAGAACGTTTAGTTGTGTAGACGATTTTAATATGTCAATGTAATATATTCTTTTAGCTTTCCTGTTGACGTTTTTCCTCAAAGCATTTCTCCCTACCGTATTACAAAAATACCTTTCCTGTCCATATTTCAAGGCTGGTTTGGAACTAAACACTGTGGCTCGTTTTATAAAAGAAGATGCAGCGTGAGCAGCACCACAACGGCAAGGAAGTGAAATAAGTAGTTTATTATTAATACAAAGCTGTCGTTCCAAACTCTTCTGTTTTCTCTGTTGTTTCCTTTATCCAAGAACTGTATGCATAATTAAGAATGGGGTTGTATAGAAACCTTGCCTATTTTTCTGTCAAGACAATTTTAATATTGCAGCAACGTCTCGTTTGCCTCTCACCTGAATGTTTCATCTTCCTTACTCAAACACAGATCCATGCAGCTAAGGTAAGTTCAAAACAGACTTTCAGGTGTAATGATACTCACATGAAGAATTGAAATCTCTGAATAAAAAGCTGAGCCGGTAACCATCATCTTGGAAGATGCCGTTGAATCAGCAGCACTAATTTTTTTTATTGCAGTTCGTTTCACTCTCATAATTTCAGAGGTATTAACACATGCCGGAAACAACAAGTTGTAAAAGCAATGCGCCTATTCTTGGAATCCTTTTTGGAATTTTTTTGAAAGCGTTACTTCTCATCATTCAAATTCGATTCTACAATTATTTCAACAACCTTTAGGAACATGCATGGAATCAAAAATGGTATCCATATCAATACTCGTTGGTGCCTTGTTTACACTTTACCTTGGGGAGAGCAATCTTCTCGCTAAAGATGTGATACAATGTCCTGCAAGAATCAGTCACAGCACGGCTGTGTTTTGTCCTTTGTTGATGACATATCTTCATCAAGTAATGCAGTTGCAGATTTTGGGTAAAAAGAAAGATTTCCGTATAAGATCATACTTTAATTTCTAATCATAAAACAAAGCCGTTTTCCCGGAGGCATTATCTTGGTCTTCGTCATATTTTCATCCATCCAAGAACTGTAAGCACGTTATAGGTTTACATCTATATTCTCTTGGTTTACTCACCAGGTTAAAAATCAACCATGAAAATATGCACCGCTTCGGTTAGAAATTTTACAACCTTTCATCTCTCTTAGTTTTTTAACATACAAAAATGAATAAACGCTGTGCTAATTTGGCTTTCATTATCGTTTATTTTCTTGGCAAATAATTGGAACCGTTTGCCTTTCATTCCATATACAGCTATTTTTCTACTTCTACAGCACTGAATAATTTCCACGGTCTAAACATAGAAAATTATTTTCGTCACTTGGATGCTTAAAGTTACACTCGTATGCTAATTTTCATTCGCCTGGGACCAGGAAAGCTTCACTTCCTGAAATAAAGAGAACAATTTTGTATCAGTGGTTTGAAACTGACTCATTGCTCCTCTCGAAGTCATGTTAAGAACGTTTAGGCCTTCCAAATTTCCATAATCTTTCGAAATGAAATTGTCTTGATCTTTCTTTTGATAGAAGATCGCTAAAGAGCCAAAATCTTCCATTTTTATGAGATTTAATGGCCATATTCTAGAAAACATGTAGAACACGAACAGTAGATTCCCGATTTTTCGAGCCTCCATGGGAAATGAAAATCATTTGGAGTAATTGGGTTGACTGGGGGAAGGGGAACGATTTTAGTTCGAGTTATCCTACCTCGTTTCGCATTTAGTAATGATTTTTTCTTCAATTCAAAATAGATTTCAATCTATAGCACAAAGTTAGCTTGAATAGCCCGAAACATAAAATTATATAGAATTAAATTGCTAATAAAGTACAACGATAGGGACGTTGATGATTACGATGATTATGATGGTCATGGTGATGATGGTGATGGTGGTAATATCAAGTAGTGACGACAGATAGTTACCACTGGGTTAATGACAATCATTTATGGAAGTAGAAGCTTTCTGTGCAGTGGTTTTTCCACTTGGACAGGGTTCGCATTTCGTGGCGCGAAATTTTGGCTGGTACGTTCCAATTGGGCACATCAGACAGTTGATAACTCCAGATTTTTCTTTCTTTGCATACTCTCCTGGCTCACAGATTTCTAAGTGCACAAATTCAAAATAAATATATTGTCTCGCCGGGCCGACATGGCTCCGTCGTGAAAATGTTTCTCTTTGAATCTACTTTTTAAATTGACTTAGGATATTACCATTCCCCTTGGCTAAGGTGACCAGTACTAAGTAATTCAGCAGGTTTAACCCTTAAAATCTGCAATGCCTATTTTAATCCCTGGTACCGTAAGAACACTTTGCTTTTTTCTATAAAACATATTCTTTGCTGCGCATTCTTTGGAAATACTTAGTTGGCTTCTGTTCATAGTCAGAGAATTTCAATTAGCAGAATAAAATTGTTCCCCATACCTATTGTGTCTCTGGAATAATTCAGTCTTAAGAAACTGCCCAAAGTTCTAATTAATTACGAGAGGCAACCCTTTCCAGACCCTTCTGGCTAGAGGCAGTTGAAAAACTATCACAAGCTATTACCTACTCTCATGTTATCGTTGGAAGAGTCAATCAGTGAAGAGTGAGGGGTTTTTCGTTTCTTAGTAGAAATTACCATATATTTTTGTCTCTTTTTACTATCCGAAGAGGACAATAAAATTGCAAAACAATATTGAATATTTGTAATATTCAAAGTGAACCTGATCTGATCATAAAATCATTCACGTACCGAAACATTCTATGAAACTCTTGGAATGGCCTCCAAAGCTCCATCTTCCTGCTGGGCACGGCTCACACGAAAATTGTCCGGTGCGATTTTGAAAGGATCCTTCCGCACAGTTCTGGCAAGTGTGGGTGTCCTTGTTATAGAATGTACCGGCGTTGCACTCGACTAAGGTTATAAAACACTTAATCAAAACTATAACAAAATTATCAAACGCGATTTGAGCACTAATAGGGTAGTTTACGCGTCATGCTTGTACTGGACAGTGTAATAGAACAGTTAAAGGGACAGTTAACATGTCACGCTCGTGTAAGTGGACAGAACGCGTCAAGTGCGTGCGCTGTTGTCTCGCATTTCGCCGAGTTCACTGATGGTTTCTTTTTTTACTTTCGTGTCGTCCAATTCTGTTTGTAATCATTCTCGTGATTAAATTCTGTGAATCACTCTTATGATTACAGACCGAATTGGACTCCACTCGGTCCTAGTACCATTGTCAATATTACTGATAAAGTTCCCTAAACTTACAAGGTACTTCGAGTTTGTGGTGCATTTTTAAAATATTAGTTAATAAACGCATCTGAATCGTAAGACTACAAGTTTGCCATCACATAAGAACATTAATGACAGAGGTAATATGACTACAAAGAGCGGAAAGAAATGTAGGGTACCCAACCAAGGTCATTTAAGGTTCATTCATCCCCTCTGTTGCCGTAAAATATAGCGGTATGTTGAGCTTTGGATAAGAGCTGAAGGAATTGTCTGGACGATCATTTTTTTCAGGCAATAGAAAGCTTATAAGGCTTTAAATGAATCTAAGGTTTTATGAATCTCTTGCCAACTAAAAATGAAATACTTTTACAATTATCTGAAATCTTCCGCATGGCTTCTCGTAGTGCTAAAAGAAGGATATTTCAAAACCCCAAAACTTCCCGTGTAGCTTACGTAGTACGAAAATGCTTTTTGGTTTGTTACTTACTGCAGACAGTCCTCTCCAATTCTGAGCTATCACCAGGTACAACCTTAATCACTTTACCGACTGGGCAAGCAGCTGAACTGACAGCTGCTGATATTTGCATTCCAGGCATCTGTGCATCGTTTGCAAAATCCCCCCTCAAATAAGATTCCAAACTGTCCAGATCTTTCATTATCTTAGCGATTCTATGAAGAGGTACCAGACGAATCAAATAGATATATTAATAAATCAAATAAAAAATGAAAAAAGGCAGTAATGTGAATATGAAAGTGATCTTCACAGTAATGAATGAAAAATGAGATGAGTGGAGAAAATTTTCCTTCATGTATTCCATTTCATTCGAAGTGATCATAAAGAGAAGAAACAAATGAGTAAATACTTGGATAGAAAACAAACTTAGAATTGCTCGACAGGAACGGTAGCTCACGGAAAGATTTTATCATTTGATAGGAGACTGACCCTTATACGTGGTTTGGACAGCATAAAGGACTAACATAGCGTGGTAGCTTCTTATGTTTAGGAAGCATTCATTCAGAAAATTTTCTAAAAAGACCTAATTTCTACATACTTAGGGGCTTCTTCCTTCGGATCTGACGAGGCCTTCATATCCTTGATTACAAAATCAAATGTGATGACGCGTTGTCCACCTACGCTTCTCTTTCTGGAGTTCTGTCCGCAGTACACTTTCACGTTTTCAACCACACAGTCCTGGCCTTGACTGACGTCGCACAAGGCGTAGTTAGCCAAGGGACTATTTTGCACGGCATTCAAGAAGTTCAGGCGAATTCGTGCCAATGCTTCCTGCTCGTTATCTTCGCAAGAACCAGTGTAGAAGGTGAAGTTTTTCTTGGCAGCGTTCACATTTTGTTCGGCTGTTGAAAAATAATTGCAATAAAAGGTCGTCATTTAAGGAAGCGTGGAAGTAATTATCACAATGGAACCTATCTAGAATAATGTTTATGGACTGTCTCTGTCAGAGGAAGTCTTTTAGAGTCCTTAGCGCATGACTCGAAACCTCTTCGTCACAATAAGTGAAATATAACCATGACCAAACCAACGAGGTCTTTCACCAACTATCCTTATAAAATGTTCATGAAGACTGAGAAATGAACAACTTAAGTCTTTCAAGCACAAGTTCCACAATCCAAAACAATCTATTGAAAATTCAAGTTTCAGCTTTGCCACGCGCTGTAATGCATTATTTAAGTATTCAGTCTTTTTATCCTCTGTTCATGCAAGCAGCGACTAAGAGAAAAAGGCGAGGTGATGTTAAGGTGCTTATGGAAATGAGGGGGCAGAGAGGGACAATCAGAGCGTTGGCAGGGAAATGCTAAAATCATCTCTAGAGTAACTTCAATTCAGTTTGAGACGCCGGAAAACAGCAATCTGTTCACCTGGGGGCTCATACCGTAGTTTCTTTCCTGAGAAATATCGCTTCCATTTTTTCTAAATAGCTGAATATGTATTCTCCAATATGAAGGCCAAAATACTATTTTCATTATTTTCATTCAAAGGATGAGCTTAGTCTTCTTGTGGACTTCTTGATGAAAGCAGCCGACTTCCGTTTAAAAGATTGTATGAATATCGTATGTGGAACCAACTAATCCCGATCAAGGCCTGGATCATCAGCCCCTTGTTCGTTCCGTTTGCTCACTGCCCTGAGCTCTAAAGGCCTTAAACGCCCTGGTAGATGAATCAGCACACTAACTTACGCGCCCAATCAGGCCAAAGCCGCTGACCATCCAGGCCTGTACCATCAGCCGACTTTCCTTTCCGCTCCTTCATTTTATATAATCTCTACCTACTTTCCTCTTAAACGCTAAGATAGATTAATCATCATAATAACTTACGCGAGCAATCAGGCCACGGTCGTTGACCATCGGGTACTGGGATATGCTGTATTCCATAAAAAAGCTTGGTCCACACTCCATCCGATCGACACCAGTAAGTATTGGGTGTTGTTGGATCTGAAAATCCGTATCCCTGTTTACATTGAATCACGCAAATCATTTCATATTTCACACCGTTAGAATCCGTTGTCTTTTTGTTGCAGGCTCGTATTCCATACGCCGGAGCATCATAATACTTGCATGGTACCGCTAATGGAATGGAAAAAAGAGAGATGAATAAGTTCACATAGGGGCATTATAGAAGAAAATAATGAATGAATTTAACAATCAAGAAACATATAAGTACATTAGAAAATAAATGACTTCATGAAAAAGAAAAAGCAACAATCATCGCTAGATAAGATCTTTAGTTCACTTGCACATAATTTTTCGTAATTACCCTGAAATTTCTCGCAAAATTGTTTAAAACGAATGCAAGCTACCTCTTTAGAGCTGGGAATAATATATTCACAATCACTTTGTAGTTTCATTAAATCATGATTTCTGTCAAATTGGCGATGACTTTTATAAATATACTGAGGTTTTATTAATCCATATGGATGGTACTAACTCAGCTATTACTCATTGCTTAACCCCTCAAACACTCTTTTGTCAAATTTGCTAACCTAAAATGTGCCAAGTATACTTTTTCACGTTAAAACTTACGGCCAACTTCCACTGTAAATTCACATTTAGCCTTATTTCCTGCCCTGT
This sequence comes from Pocillopora damicornis, assembly GCF_964200805.1. Lineage (NCBI taxonomy): Eukaryota > Metazoa > Cnidaria > Anthozoa > Scleractinia > Pocilloporidae > Pocillopora > Pocillopora damicornis. Next base: position 13,441,079 of record NC_142682.1, read on the forward strand.
CGGAGGCCTCGTAAACCACTGGATATATACCCCACGGGAACTCAACTCCCGGATTTCTATTGCTGGAAATTAGAAGCTGAACTGGGGGCTTGTCAAGGTTGTCTTCGAATCTAGGATACTCCCACGTGACCCGCACTGCATTTTCGCTTTCCCTTTTGATGTCGCTCGGACAAAAATCAACACGAGGTCGCTCAGTATCTGTAGGCGAAAAAACATACAAAGGAGGTCGTCAAGAACGCATTTCAGAACCTCTCTGGCTTTTTAAGTCACAATAATTGTTTCTTTGAAAGCAAAACATTTGACGCAGAATTGACGTTTCAGTAACGCAGAAAAGGTAGAACAACAAGAAAGAATCATTGGCGATTGATAAGAAGAAAATTATCTCATTTTATACATTAAGTAAACTCATGTGTTATGATTTACGGCTATAATAACTTTGCTAATTCCTTAGTTGTATTGGCAAAAAATTAAGTTGGTGCATGTCAGAACACTTCATCTAAACTGTTGTTAGACACTTGCTTTCTTTTTTCTTAATTTCGTTAATTTCGGTGACACCTTCGATCAGCTTCATACACTATTTATGTGTCCCATACTCTACAAAACCAGTCTTTTCTTTTATTTTTCTCTTTAAAAAAAGTTATTGTTCGCTTGAATGAGAACCCAACATTTTGCAAGCGGGTAAGATAAACTTTATACAATTACTTAGGGTTAACTACCCCAAGAAAATCACTGACCTGATACTGTTATTTGAAGTGTGCATTTCGATTCCAAACCTGCTGCATCTCTTGCAGTATACACCACTTGGTGAGGTGTTGATTGAGCTATGAAGTCTTTACTTTCAGCACCTACGCTTGTGGTGATCGTCGGCTGCTGACCGCTGTTGTCGCTGGCGGCGGCTTTGGGTAGGCAAACTTTGGCGGTTGCTTTGCCAAGATCAGTAGACACAGAAATCGAACTTGGACAAATAATGGTGGGAGGTCGAACGTCTTGCAATTGCGAATTGAAAAAAAAGAAAAAGAAAAAAGAATATAAGAAAATTATCGAAATTCCTGTCATCTATCCAATAACTAATCTCATACGCTAGTATGGTCATTAGCATACGCCTAGAAACTGTAGCAGGTGAAAAAAAAAAAACAGAAGCAAAAACAATTTATGTGATATGCTGAAATGTACACGCCTTTTGATTGGTTCTTACCTATAATATATTAGAGGACAGACGGATACATGCAATAGATCGCAGAATACGTCAAAATGCAGTAAGAGCATTGCTTACTTATTTACTTATTTATGTAAATGACATTTACATGGCCTCTGACAAACTAACCTTTTATCTCTTTGCTGATGACACTAACCTTTTATATGCTGATAAAAACCTAAAATCTCTCGAAACTATCATCAACTGTGAACTATTTAAGGTTGTCGGTTGGTTAATCGCTAATAAACTCTCGTTAAATATTAAGAAAACAAACTATATAATTTTTCATCCATATCAAAAACGCAATAATTTTAACATCCGCATTAAGGCCTATGATAGCCGCTCTAAAACGTTTTTTGATCTTGAACGTAAGGATCATGTTAAATACCAAGGGGTAATAATTGACCAACATTTATCTTGGAAAAATCACATTAATTATATTGCTTTAAAAATCAGCAGAAATATTGGAATTATTTCGAGACTAAGACACTTTGTCCCCTTAAAAACAATTCTTTAATTTCTCCCTATGTATCTTACGGCCTCATTGCCTGGGGCCAAGCCTCCAAATCTTATTTAGAAACATTTCTTATACTCCAAAAGAGAGCTGTTCGCTTGATCTACTTTCTGCCTTTCAGAACGCATGCGATTCCATATTTCGCGCAGTCTAACATCCTGCCAATAACAATGCTCTATTTCAAACTTTCATCAATCTTAATGCTTGATATAACCACTAACTCTGCACCTAAAAATATCTGCAATCTTTTTATTTCTACACAAGACATACATCAGTATAATACCCGATCAGCATCTTCTGGTAACTACTATATTAACTATTCTAGGCTTAATCATCATAAAAACTCTTTTTCTATCGTTGGGGCTAAAATTTGGAACAGTATTCCCGAAAGCTATCGAAGTCTGCCGAAACACATATTCAAAAAGAAAATTCAAGCATTACTATTTGCAACTCTAGGAAGTCTGGATAGTTATGCTGACACTAGCACTCTTATTTCTGAAATAAAAAAGGCATCTTAATTATAATTCAAACATAATATATTAATTTACTTTTTATCACCTTTTCCCTCTTTTGTCAAATAATGTATGCAAAATCGAGTAATTCGCATAATTCGTGTTTTTGTAATTCGTGTTGTGTGTCCTCAACACCGCCTGCCTAGATTAGCTCGCTATTTGCAGGAGGTGATTATTGTACAAAGATTTTCCTGCAAACTTAATAAACTTGAAACTTGAAAAAAGCATTAGTGACGTATCTACCTGCGCCTCATGAGCCACTTTTTAGCTCTCACCACATTTCCACGTCACTTGTTATCTATAGCTAAACAGACCCACAGCAACTAGGAATTTATTTATTAGATAGCGAAAGGACTGAAAACAACTGCCAACGTGAGGTGTCTCCACAGACCTTTAACCCAACTCGTTCATGCTCGCTATTATCGCACCATACCTTTACAGTAAGAATTCCAGGGCGTGGACCACTGGCCGTCTCCCTGACATGTGCGCTGGGACGGGCCTTCCAGCTGGAAGCCATTGACAACGTCACATCGAAGGAGACAAACTGACCTGCATACTTGTGGGTTAGCTCGACAATCATCTCGATCCCAGCTCCCGTGTACCGGATTTCCAAGGGCAGGACAAGTGACAACTAAGTGAAGAAATGGAGATTGTTTTGCGAAAATCTTTGTCGCCTTTCTCAGAAAGAATACTGCCTTAATAACGAAGGATATATTTCATTAAAAAACTTCCTTTGCTGATCTAGCTTGCTCTTAGATAAATATTTAAAGCGAACAATCGATATTGTTGCTTCCAGTACTAAACCGTACAGAGAAGTGAAGCGATAATTGTATACTTGTGGCCTTCTTACGGACATCTGGCTGATGTACCCAAAATAGCAATTTAAGGTAATTAACGATCGTCATAAAATTCGTTTTAATTTTTTCGACCCTTTCACTCCCAAGATCTCTTTGCAATCTCCTTATTGTCTGCCATATCATCCTTAGGATATGAGCTTGAATAATTTGGAATTGGCTCAACCAATAATCTCCTAATTGCTATTTTTCGTTATTCTCATCAATGGTCTTCTTGATACAAGGATAAATTCTGTCTTAGTTACTCCTAGGATTTAAAAAGTTACACAAATTGTAAAGAAACTGTAAATAATGATTGAAGTTGAAGGTAAATGTCACATACGACTACGGTTTTTCATCCCTGAGCTGAGTTATTACGAACCATAATAGATCAAAAGGTCAGATCAAATAGGAAAACTTTTTCACTTCATTGAACTGAATAAGTAGTGTGTATGTTATATAAACAAAAAGGACATAGGGGAAGGGTAGAATTCAGCACCTTTGGCAATCCGAGGTTAGGTGGACTGACGTGTAAGAGTAGTATTGTACTCTTTTATTTGAAAATGTTAATAATTGACAAAAAGCTTAAAAGTAAAAAGTTGCATTTCCATGACTGGGATTGTGTGGCATAAACGTTTTCACGATAATTTTAAGATTCTCATTTCTCTGATAATTTGCGCAAACCTTACGCATTTTTCCCATAATTTGGTACTTGAAAGATGTTATGTTAACTTCTGACTCTTACCTTTTTCTCTATCTTCTGATTGAGGAGACGGACAGGACTGTGGTCCAATACCATTGCAATTGTCTTGTCTTTCAGTATATTGCCAAGTAAGACTGTAGCTCCTGGTACGGCGCTGGGAGGCACAATGTCCACCGACAGGAGATGAAAGATCCGCCCAATTAGTCCATCCACCAAGGGAGCAAGTCGCATACTTGCATGAGCCTGGATGAGAGGACAGCAAATGGTAATGATAATTATTTTTCAGCTCTTTTCAGGTATTTTTTCTATTTTGTTTATTATTTGTTTAATGATTCTTATTTTTTAAGATTTTTTCACATAGAATCCCGTCCCAGGATCTTACCTATATTCAGTTAACCTTTTTCGACATGCATTCAATCCTGCTAAGACCAGGCAACGCACAAACATGCGTGGCTATTTCCTAAAATCCATCATGCAGCTTGAAGTCTTAGCAAGGGCAGAAGATCGTTCCATTGTAACAATGGAATCTGCTGGGCAGTAAAGACTGAAGTGCAGAATCTCAGGCTCCCTTCCTTGTTCCGGCAGCTTAATTCATCACAATTAAATGTCATCAATCGAGGTATCCGTATTAACCCAGTGGCTGGCTCCGATGTGTTAGGGTGCTTTCCTAGAAATTACTTGAAAAACCAAGATACTGTCATATTAACCTACGAACGCCGTATATTTGACTTACACCAGTTTCTGTAGTTGTACTCTCGGTTTCCACAAATGCTTGAGATACCATGGCAGTTGTTGTCCCTAATGTCATATCTGGTGTGTTGATTGTAGTCGCGGTAACGACTCTGACGTTTGCATGTCCCTTGGGGAACCGATCCAGACCAGCCGGACCATGCGTGGAACGGACAGTAATAAGCATTTTTACACGAACCTGCGGAGTAAAATAAAGAGAATGGCAAAAGTTATACATAAACCTCGATGGATAATTCAAGTTGAGCCGAGCTTTCAAGATTACTTAAGATAGAACTTTGCATGGAGATACCGTCTATCGTTGGTGCGTTTTTCTCTCTTGCTTCTTCACCCAGTTAGGAAACTAAGTCGCCCTTAGTATTTACCGTCATTATTTATCCGGCTAATAATGGTCCTTTCTAGTCCACGAGATTACTTTTGTAATAAGTTAACGCAGCACGAGCAGCCATAAAATATCCAACGAGATTGTTCTTAACCAACACGATTCTTTAGAAAATAGGAGTCATCTCTTAAAGTATTCCTTTAACTAGCTTAATTCAACGCATATACGGCGGCATGAATGAAGTTTCCGGCATGCACTAATTCGGACGAAATGAGAGTGTTAAGATCAATTATCGAAAAAAAAAAAAGAAAGAATGATATTAATGATAATAGTAATAACAGTAGTGATAATAATGATGTTATTATTATTAATAATATAAAAAATAATAATTAAATAATAATTATAACTAAAATGATACAATAATAATTATCAGATTTAACCAGACTGCAACTTTTATATTTCTCTTAATGGAGGTGAGTAAAATTTTTATCTTTACTTTACTGCCATGATAAGAAAAAATACAACTTTTTAAGAAAAGATAATTCCGATTACGATTTTACTTAATTTTTTACTGTAAACAGACGAAGGAAAATTATCATTGACGCAATTTACCTCAGGTTTTACGTTATTCCAAACACAGCCGTTTATGAATCTTTGCGTTTTGCTTCTGGTGTCATTCATTAATCTCACTTGGGTCAACATATCATCTAATTACAAAATTCTAAAGATCTTAAACAAAACTATTCTTTTTTCAGCCTAAGGGAAATTCGTGTTTTGACTTAATGCAGATTTACGTGGCTCTAGTCAATCAAATTTCATCGGAAAAAAAAAATTAGTTTATTTCTTACAGCCTTGCTGAGTGACACGTGATATCACGGTTATATTTACTTTTGCTTCACAGGTGCAAAATAAAAAATGCATCGAAACTATGCCCTATTTGAAGAAACAGTAAATGGTTGATTTTACTCAAGCAGAATATTACAATGAAATCTTTGCAATGGGTTTCCTAAAATAAAGCCACGATATGATACTGATATTAATTTTATCTGTTGCTTGGCTTACCGTTCTTTGCCGTAAAATAATGTATTGAATAGCGATTTATAAACGAGGAATTAACTTTGAATTTAAAACCTTTCGTTCCCTACACAACTCTAATAGGGTGATCTGTTGGTAAAAAGAGTTGTCTTCGGAGAAATAAGGACTTCATGTACTCATTTATTATAGAAAACCATAGCAAAATGTTAAAGGCCTCAGATTTTAAAAGATAAATTGTCGCCTTTTGGTTCTTTAAACAGGTACTATCAGTATATCTATGTGGCCTAAAAACTAATTAAGTCAACGGAATGCGAGTGATCGCATGGAAATAAAAACTACAAGTAGAACTTCAAAGTATAGATATCAAAAATTTAAACCCAATTCTATTTTACTAATTAGACTAAAAGGTTAAGAAACAATATGGGTTTAGAATTTATGGCCATGGGATCAATGTAAGAACCAACAGAACACAGCAAAAAATACAAGATATTTAGGAATTTTTCAAAGCATTATGTTCCTAATTCTTAAGCAGGGTTATATTGATCTCTTAGAGAGAGGGTCTCGATAGGGTTAACTAATGGTCGTGAAACAGCCAAACAATGTAACCGTTAGGTAACCGAAAAGTTAACACTTTACGAGTTACACTTACATAGTGTTCTGTATTGAGTGCTCGGACTACAGTGCGATGGAGACGGACAAGGAGTCTTGCCATTGTGAGTGGTAGTAATATGGTGAGCATTACGATGTTGCCTCTGGCATTGTCCTTGGGGAAGCGAAGGACCCCAATCGTTTCTCCATTGGTGTGCACAAGTGGTCCATGAGCATGGAGATGGCCCTCCGCCGCCGCCACAGGAAAACACAAATTCAAGGGTATTGGCGAGCATAAGAAGCTTCAAGACTTTAGACACCGCCATGGTGTCTTACAGCGCTCAAGACTGCGCAATCACCGAAATATTTTGTTTTCTTATCAGCTTTTGTTTGGATTGACGGACGAATTACAGCTACTCGGGTTTATGAATGTACACAGCTGGAATGGGAAATGATGTTACTGTCAACTAACCTTGAAATTATATCTTTAGGAGGCGATTCATTGAAATAATTTTATTCTAAACGAGTTACTTCAAAAGGGTTTAGTGTATCCCTCTTGACTAATGGTTGAATGAAATGAATAGGGAGAAAAATCTAAGGGCGGATATCTGTTCTTGTCCTACCTAGAAAAGAGCATGTAAGAACTGCCCAGGTAAGGAGGAATATTTCGCCTGCACCTGTCATAGCATTAAGAATGCTTCAGGGATGTAACGTCCTGTTTTAGAATATAGAGATATATAATAGATATCTTTCTGCATGGTACATGAAAGGGGAAACATCGATCATAGTTATGAAGTAGTATGATTTCGTGCAAGCTTTTGTAATACATAGAGTTTTAAATACTTAGGCAAGCAACCAAAGTTTCCATTCAATCAGTACGTCATTGATTGATTGCAAAGAAGACTCTATAGCGTAATTATATATTTCGAGACCTTAACATTTTAACAATGGTCGTTCTCTTAGATTTTAAATCTAATTGATTGGGAAAAAGCAATAAGCCACAAGGATCAATTTTTTTAATGCATTTACTGAAAATGTGACAACCTCCCAGTAAGTCTTCGAGAACATTGTTGTTTTTGCCGACGTAATTGTTAGCAATGGAGGACGATTGTCAGCGGTGCACTTCACAAGTTCGTGTGAGCGTCAGCGCGTGCATCCCACATATGTTGCATCACACCCTGTTAACGAATTGTAATCCATGTACTTAAAAGTAAGATTTTGACTTAATTCAGGAACTTGGGTCGGATTATTTACCTCACTTTCAGAGGTCTTTAATTTTTTTTCGAGCGTGGTCTGCCGTCGTGATCCTTGAGGATCGACAAAGACTGCTGGTCAGGGAACTTTGCTCCATGTTTGGCCTTGAGCCTTTATTTTGAAACAGCGAAATTTTAAAGCGTAGAAGGTTGTGCGGTCTCCAAAGATAGACAGCCTTCTGTTTCATCATTGAATTGATCAGCTGTTCAGGGTATAATTTATTCTTGGGAAGAATCTCTCCATTCAGTCACCGCGGCGCTTCCTTTAAGGAATGAAGCACAGAAAAAGACGATGGTGAAGGGCTATCAAGCTTAGTGTTCAATACGCATCGTTTGCGGCGATTTTGAACGATACCTTGATAATGCAACAATAAGCCAGTGTTGATAGGCTTCACGTAGATGTTGATCTCTTTTATGAGGCGATCGACTGGATAGCTAGAGACCAATTAAGGGTAGTATGCCATTTCTTCCAACTCCCTCGGTAACTACAACTGAAAGGTGAGCTTTGAGTGGAATGATAGCTGAGAAAGTAGTTGATGTTGCCTCGTCCGGCAGCAACCCACCGGTGGCGGAAATTTCACTCTTATACCCGGCCTTCTTTAGTAGAAAATGGGTAGTTTTTTTTCGTGCTGATGGTTTTCTTCCGTCAATGGCAGACATTAATAGGTTACTAATAGTGCGTGCGAGGAACCCGTAGCAACACTGTTAATCCTTCCGTAGAAGGTAAACTTGATTTGAAAAAGAAACCATATTTAGGATCTTTTGAGGTTTAAGTTGTATCTTGTGTTGGGCCAATTGTTGATGAAAGCTCGCTTAGCGAGGAGCTTCGGTGTTTAGTCCGAAGGTAGGTCAGTGAACATGGTGGAAACCACTGCTACAACACAGCCGGACCAGTTAACAAACCAGACTTAAACTTACTAACTGAACAATCCCGTCTTTTCATTCAACTAATTTATTCTTGTTTTCTCGTCACCATATTCCCACCAATAGCATAGCTTCATTTTTTACATATAAACCCACACACAACCCACAATTCCTCCAATCGCTCAGCCTTCAACTCTCCCACCGACGCAGCACCACAGTTTCTGTAGAAACTTACCACCTCCCCCCAATTTCTCGTCTAAGACTAGGATGAATACTCCCTCTCTGGGTATCGAAAGACTCCGTCAATATGACTGAACTCAGATTGTTAACGTTCCTTCATTTCTCTGAGTCAAACTTAAGTTTTTGAGATGCGGAACAGTGCCCTTGGCTACAAGACCTTACAAAGGCTAAGCCGTAGACAACGTTTATCAAAATCTGCATTTTTGTTTTTTCTCGAACACTTCGTAATTATTAGGCTCTCGTTGTGACAGTACAATAAGTATATATATCATAGACTTTTCTTAGCTTTGAAATATCATTTCGTAAGGGATAGAAAGCCCACTTACACTTTGTCCTTTTCTGTGATAAAGGGAAACAAGGAATCGTAGGAGGACAATAGAAACTTCCGTGATGAGTTGTATAGGAATAGTGCGCAGAGCGTTTTTGTGTAATGCAATCGCCCGGTGGAATGTTTGATGGACTCCAGTCGTTTCTCCACTCGTATCCATTACAGGTTTTCCAAGAACATGGTCTAGTAGGCATATAAGCAATAGCGAGGCTGTTACCAAGAAAAATCAGGCTAACAGCTTGTAAAAGAGACATTGCGCTTTCGAAGAGGTTCCTATCCCAACTCAAAGATATTATGGCCGGGTGGTGAACAATGAAATGCAACGTAGCAAAGTCTTCATGATAAATTAGGACGTATGGGCAATTCAGTGTTTCAGAGTTTACCCAGCTGACGCAAAATACTGAATCCATGAATAGGATATTTACTCTTCTTGACTTTTATGCAGTCTATGCAGGCTAGGGATACAATGAGTACAAAAATACAGTATAGTTGATTATAACGTTTTTTTCCAATCGGCGACGCACGAACTGGATTTAAAACAGTTTTGGTCAACTAATGTTGACCTGATTGTAGGATATTTGCTAATTACCCTTACAACATGAGAATTTGGGGTCATCACTGAGTAGAGAGGTAAATTTAAGAGATTGATTCATTCTCAATTGGGGTCAATTAAGAATGTTTATCTTTTGCTTTAGCACTTCTTCATTTTCCTCATTTGCATGAATAAACTGCTCTTACGTCTCCTACCAAAACCTCAATACGGTACGATTTTCTTAAGGAAGAAAAAAAGAGCTCTAACAATAATGATTTCCGTGCTGTTTTCGATGCTTTGTCAAACTGAGTAGACTAGGCTGTTGCGGAAACTTAACCGGAAACCTGTCAGATTTACACAAAAAAAAAAGTCATAAAATTTTGTAAATCTTTGTCTTGCTAACATAATTTTAATTACTTACACATTGCACTTTTTGATGTAACAGTCGCCTCCAGGCTGATTCTGTGTCGGAGAATTATGTGTGCTCATTTTGGTAAGTCTTGGTTTGAAAAACTTCCGTATGATTTTGTGCTATTCCAAACGAAGCATTACTCCTAGGGCTGAACTATTTTTTTAAGTCGTTGTCTTTCTTTATCAATGAAATGTATGCTTTCTGAGGTATGGGGTTTTATTGCCATCTAATAAGTACAAAAAAATTTCGGTGACCGTATTTTTTGAATATTTAAGTCAACTTCAAACAAACGAACATTCGTAAAATGTTTTGGAGTGTATTGTTGTTTAAAACAACTAATGAGGTATAATTCATCAGACAGATACAAACACTATGAAGACTATCTCTAAATAACAACAAGAGATTATGTTTGCTGGGGCCTGTTACGCTTGGCGAAAATAAATGCGACACAACAACTTGTAGGCGTCCATATACCTTGTGTTCTCGTAAACAACGATGTTTGCACGAGGATCTATCCGGCGGCGATTCGAAGTTATTGCTTCTTACAGGATAGCCTCAAAATCCTTAGCTGTAAAATAAACTTGACAAAAAACGGCAAAGAAAAATTACAAACGACGCTCAAGCAATTCACAAGGCATGGGAAACTGTGCCCAAGGTATATTGTCAGCGGCGTTATAGACAGTAGGTAAATTAAACGAATCGTACAATATTATAATCTCTTGATAACAAGTAATCCAGTTAGCCTTCCTTAGAGAGATAACTTCTTCAACTACTGTTGAAGAGCATAATCCCTGACCCTTAACTTAACCTGACCACTCTACTGACTTCAGTCACTGCTGACACAAACTCATAGTTAATCCTGCCATCATAAAATCCGTTTTTAAATCTCACGGCAAAGATTTACGACCATAATATCTCCTTACAGCCTCTCCAAACGGTAGGTATATACGTACAGAAGACAACCAATAGAAATCAAGTAAAAATTTTAAAAAAGCCTACCGAAAAAAAAACAACAAACAAACAAACAAAAACAAACAAAGTGAGTGAATTACATAATTATTCTTCGTAACTATTCATTTGTTATTTTTTTCAACTCCACAATTCTAACAACACCTGTCAACGATAGAAGTTGATTCGGAGTTTTAGAAATACATTCTCTTTGTACTCCAGCTGCAGTATTATGAAACCATAATTTCGGTCCAGTATTGTCACATCTACACGATTATAATACAACTTGGAATAATCTAGAAGTTACATCGTTATAGCTACTCTCCAAAAGAAACCAAAAGAAAAAAATATTTCACGTTGGTATCAATAGTATCAATCAATATGGTATCAAAAAACAAAAAAATCCAAACTAACAAAACAAAATAAATAAACAAACGAAAAAGAAAAAATTCTGCTCGAGCATATTTTATCCTTGGTTATTACAAGAGGTTACGATTCATGAAAACCGTCGCCCCTTTCAATGAACTGGTATTATTATATTTGTTGCAGGTGACAAAACTGCAATTTATTGCCATGATCTAAACATTTAGCCCAGAAATCTGTCAACGAACTAGACTTAACCCAATCGACGGTCAAATTTCTTCTCTTTGTACCTTGACGACGACTTTTACTGTCTCGTGTTAGCGCAAAGTCAGGCCTGAAATTTATTTCACTGATACCGAACACAAATAAAAATATGGACTGAGAATATGGCCACCTGTTATCCCTACGTGCTCAACTTATTTCCACCAGAAGAGAAGTTGAGATGTTTTTCCCAAAAAATAAACCTTCCCATAAGATGGGGGAAGCAGAATTGAAGAATTATTATCATCATAGTCTAGATAATGCATATTGAAAAAATCAGCTCAATCTTCGTCTACTCTAATACTTTTAAAGAAATGCTGTCCGAAAACGTGCAAATGCTGTCTGAAAAATGTAAATGTCAGTGCCGGATTAATATCGAATTAAGATTTCTAATTTTCTAAATTGGTGATTTTGGATGTTGGTGCAAATTTCTTGAGTAATTCAACACTTTGCTATTCTGAAGCGAGGTGTGTTTTGTTCGATAACGATCGTCCGCTCTTCTGGAAATCTAACGTCATGAAAGTTTGATGATTAGCGCACGTTCGAATTGAGGCGAAAAGAGGCAGTTGTGTTTAAGAACTGTGAAATTCAAACCAAGTCATCACCTCTTTCTTTTAATTCAAAGAGTATGAATTATGAATTTTCGTTTTAACAAAAAAACTCGCCATTGGGGAAAATGCCCCTTTTGACAATTTTTGTGAAATTGGCCCATAAAACAAGACTGACATTCATGTTAATTTTATGCTGTAAAAGTGGATAATTTCTAAACACGAAGGTATACACTGTAAAGTACTTACATATACTTCTCTTCTGATCGAGATTTGCACAAGGAACCGTAGGAGGACATATGAGATTGCCTTTCAACTCAGTGTAAGAATGGTGTGCTTTGCGATTTTGCGTTATACACTTCCCCTGTGGAATACTTGTTGGGCTCCAGTCGTTTTTCCATTCGTGCCCTTTACACACTTTCCAAGAACACGGCCTTCGAATTACTCTAGTGATTTTTCTGAAGAAAGCATGAGTGAGGCTGTTTCCGAGCACAAGCACGACCAACACTTTTAAAGGATCCATTACGCTTTACCTGGTAGAGCTCCTCATTTCGACTAAAAATTTTCCGTGACTAATGAACAAGGAAATCAGTTGGTGTCGCGCGTGCATGACGTACGCAAGATACATCTCTCTTCACGTGATTCAGCATTTCAGAGTTTAAACAGCTGATGAGGAGGATTAATTTGGTTTTCCTGTTTGCCGTTGTCTTTTCTTCTTGCTGAATCGTTCAGTCTTACATTCTATCATGATCTTGGAGTCAATACTTCTATGCTAACATCGGATTTTTATGTTGTCGTTGAAAAAAGGTCGTAATTTGTTTAAATAAGTATTTCAGTAGGTAAATAAGTAACGTCTAAGGCAGTACCTTGTTTTAAATTAGGAACAAGAAATGAAAATTCATCTTTTATTTTTGGCTCTTTCCAAATGTCGATATAGCTAAAGTTAGCCTTAATGTTCCTTAAGTAATTTTGTGTGACAAAAATGATAACAACTTTTTGAGAATATCTGTTTTTTTTTTAAACCATTGCCTAGGAAACAAAGCAGAGAGCGCGGAAGCCACGCTCTAACAAAGGATTGGTGAGTAAGTGCGTGATATTGAGGTTATTATTTTTTTCTTTAATTAAATGTTCCCTGATAGCAGAGTGAAAGTCTAAAGTCTTTTGTAATTCGACATTGTACAAAATCGGTGAAAGTCAAACGATAAACCCTTATCATTCATTTTTTCGATAAAATCCTGCCGAACAGCTGAGGAAACGTTCGGTGTTTTATAAGTACAGTTTTTATGTTATAGTAAAATATTACGTGAGAACAAGTGAACAAATTATATCTCATTTTACAAACACATTACGATTTACGAGAAAAGTAATTTTCTGATGCTTCTTTCCTTTATCAGTGATTTTGAGTCACGTATTATCATGTTGTGTCTACTAATACTCTCATTTAGTGGTCACACATTAAAATGATACGTTACTTACACACGGTCCTTTTCTATATCTAGGAAAAGCATTTAACTGGTGGAGAACATACCGAGGCAAACTTGATCTTAAGAGATTTGTGTGAATGATGTGCATTACGCTGTTGTTTTATGCACTTTCCTTGAGAGACCCCAGGGCTTTAGTCATCTTTCTATTCATAGCCACGGCACATTTTTCATGTGCAAGATTTCTTGTTCGGGAGCAAGACGGTTCCAAGGATGTCTCCGAGAACGAGAACGCTTATTCAATTAAAAAAATGCCATATGTCTATTATCCATTACTGGTTTTAAGTCAATGCCAGAAATTCACTAATTCGTATCAACAGGTTGTAATGTCACTGAAATGACCAAAAGAGTGGTTCCCATGGAGATTTTGAAGAACGAATGTATACTTTGAAGAGTTTGCCTTATCCGAAGGTTGTCCAATTTCTTCAGTAATAAACTTATTTCGATGATTAACTACAGAAGCCTGTATAATGATCGAGATTTACATATTTCGATTAAAGTAAATCATCTAATCGCAGACAACGTGAATGGTTCAAAATGACATGATGATGACATGGCACTGTACCTGATCGACTACTCTTCACCTATTATTAAAGTAAACGTATGAAGCAGATTATTTCATAAGGTTAAATCACCACATTTAGTATAGTAAAAATATAATGACGCATAATCTTTACAAGAAAAAAGTAACATAAGAACATGGATGGAAAATTGCAAATTCTAGGAAATCATCTAGTAACTATATCAGTTTGGATATCGCGACTCCTTTTTGATAGAAAAAAAACTTACGGCTTAGAGGAATCAAACTTGCCCTTGGTCTTCGAGGCAAAAAAGTTAGCGAAAGTAGCGGCCTCTTTAGAACCTTAAATATATCAAAAGTAATCCGTCAGAAGAAGTAAAAAATTATTCGTCTATAAATTTTTCCTCAGAGGAAACTGGTGACAAACATCATAAGTCGGTACACTTTTCAGCGATAGCGAAATGGAGCAGGTCGTACCTAGCTGATGACCTGTATATCATGACTTTCAATATATGCAATTTAGCAATACAGGTAGCCTATTAGTGACTTTACAGGTCAAACTAAAGCTTTGGTTACCGTTCATCCTATGAAAACATAGCATTATTTATTCATCACAGACGAATTTTGAAAGTGACAATCTTCATGTGCACGGTGAAGAGTTTGTTTTTCGAACGTAACATTTTGAAAGCTCACTCAGTTTCCTGGGACAACAGATCGAAATGATCTTCGCTCTATGTGTTTCACTTTTCCAGCATGTTCTGGTGGCAACCGGTGACGCTGGTAACAAACTTGGTAAGATGAAATACCTCTTAGTGTTTTTCTGTTTTCGACTGCTAGGCCGTAAACTCCTTTGTTGTTTCAAGCCTTGTATTTTCGAGAACAAGCTGCTTCAAGCTAGTTCAAGCCAGTTCCGTTTCTGACAGACATACAAATAGATCTTTGAAAAACCTTCAAATGTGTTTATTTCTTAAAATGGCCTAAAGATTTTCATATCTTTTAAGTCCATTTTCCCGTTATATGCTTGGTGACCTGGCCTGTAGCAGGTCTATTCTCTTAAGTGTCAAGGTCATATTTCAAAGTTCGTCAATCGTTGCAAAAATGTTTTTTATCTTAAAGGTTATGATAGCCTGGGTTGTTGGAATCTTCCAGAAAATGACACGTTAAAAGTAATGAGTTTAGAGGGTCATCATAGCGGATTAGAAGGACTATACTGGGACAGGTGATAAATTTTAACCTATTTTCTGGAATCCTTGTTGAGGTGTCTCCTTAATTGAAGGGTTTTTTCCTCTTTGTGCTTTGTAAGTGATGTTGGAGAATCATTCCATCGTCTCAACAAATTAAATAAAAACTGCCTTGAAATAACTATTTCCGCGCTTGAAACGGTTACACGCATTACTTTGATTTTAAATTTGTAACCTGTGATGTCAAGCGGATATAGCATGCCAGCAAGAGTTATCTGAGTGATGTCTACGGGTCTTTTCAAAACGGTCAGTCTTGAAGTGTTTTATCAGGTACACAACGTGTCTATTGCAAAACGCAATGACTACAATTTGGTTCTTCGTAATTTTTTCAACAGCTAGAGTCACTGTCTTCTGGTTTAATGTTGAACATACTGCAAATTTAGGTCATCGCAGATAACTTGTAAACAAACAAAAGGGCACAAACTGCCAACTGACAGAATCTCTGAAAAGAAAAGAGTATATGGAAATATTTTTTACATTACAGTAATATTCAGTCTCTTGCAAACATAAATAAACGATAATCTCAAGAAAACTTCCAGCCCTGGCGTCAAAAGTCCTTAGGAAGACTTAATCGTTGGTCAAATTACTTGGTCAGCTGGTCATTGCGCTCTTTTCTCTCCAGAGTTGATTCCGTTACAAAATGTGCCGAAGTCGCGCAGGACAAAGAATACAGATATTTCGCAGTTCGTAATGGCGGCGAATGCGTGGCGGGTCCCAGGCTTCAAGAGAGTTTTAAAGAGCATGGAGAGTCGCTGGAATGTTTTGAAGGAGAAGGAGGCCACGAAGCTATTAACGTCTACAAAATAAGAGGTTGATGTGAATAAAACGAAGCAAAACAAAAGCAAGAACATAATAACAATTAAAATAGCGAGCCTGCTTGGAAATTGCATCATATTCAAAGCACATAGGAAACTTTAGGATCTAATGAGAATATTAGTTTACATCTTTTTCATAGTCTCATTGACTTAACCTTAAACAAGTGCGGCAGAAGACCAGCAAAGGACTAATCCTTTCATAGATTGAAAAAAAATGGTCATTTTGCAATAAAACTGTTTTTTTTAAATAAAAAATACGTTAAGACTTGCTTTGCTTTGTTCACTTATTTGATTGCTTGTTTTTTCTGTCTTTTACAGGGAAAATCGCTTCAGCAGAGGACTTTGAGGGTGATATCCTTCTAACCAAGTTGCAGAGAGCCATGACAAGTCCTTTCCATCAAGACGTAGCGGCTGCCGACGTGTGGGAGAAAGCGAGTTTTCTCTGGCCAGAAAGAACTGTGCCCTATTACATTCCATCTGACCTCGGTGAGAACGGAACAGTAAAAAATAAATGATATACTAGCTTAAGTGTGAGTTCTTCCTTTCATGTAAAAATTCGTCGTGTTCACATCACCATTTACAACGAAGATCAATTCATATAATAACAGGCTATTTTTCCAGGATACGTGAGTTGCATCGATTTCTCGACTTATTCTCCGTCCAGTGCTATCATTAAAGTGCACAATGACGATGTCCACATACCCTGTGAGCCTATTAATTGCGCATAAATGTCATTATACTTTAACAAAGGTTGCGGTCTCACGGTAATTTCGACCTCAACTTTTTGATGAGGCCGGTAAATATCAACCGGTGTGCTTCATCTCAGGTTTTTTTGGCTATCTTTCACAGATTGACATCATCTGATAGCCTTATCCCTAAAATTTTTGTTTTAAATGGTCAACAGTTGGACATAATTTAGCTGATAGATTTCACCACGGTATACGACACTGGCTTGAACAGACCTGCGTCAAGTTCGTACCAAAGAAAGCTGGTCACAGAGACTGGGTGGAGTTATACAGGGAGAAGGACCCTCGGAGCCGTAGGTAGCTAAAGCATTTTAAAGAACTCGTTAGGATTATGAAAGAACTCACTCTAGATTTTTAAACGCGAAGGCAAATACTGACCTAGTGTTTGAATTATTAGGAAATTGTAAGACGAGTGTGGAAAGAAAATGATATCCAATTGATTTTTTTATGCAGATGTGCATCTTCTATTGGTCGAATTGGTAGTTACCAACCAATTAAGTTGGGAGATCATTGCCCACCTGGCAGTGTCATTCATGAAGTGGGACACGCCCTTGGCTTATGGCACACCCAGTCTAGACCCGACAGAGACAAATACGTACAAATACTTTGGGAAAATATTCTACCAGGTAGGATATAAATTGAATTTAAGGTTCCTAACCTACCAAACATTATTGCAAGTGACTAATAATCAACTATCAACAAACAAGGAAAAGTACCAATAACAAAAGCAACAGGATTCCCTTTTTCAAGGACCCAAAAATCTTGGTTATTTTTTTATTTTTATCTCGCTCGCGCAGGTAGATCAGACCAATTCAAGAAGTATTACCATGGCTCCCAGGACACGTTAAAGGTCAAATACGATTACTTGAGTATTATGCACTACGGAAAAGACTACTTTGCAAAGCTGAACCATAACCGAAGATATTACCTGACTACAATAAAGACCAAGGATCCAAAGTATCAGGACAAGATTGGCCAAAGAAAATATCCCACACCAAGTGATATCTTGATGATTAACACCATGTATGGATGTCCAGGTTAGTAAAGTAATTAATATGTTACTGCGTCTCAATATTTCAAAATTGTATACATTCGTCAGGTTATTGTGCCATATATGACGTTGATATTTCAGTAGTACCTATGCCATAAATCACTGGACGGGTCCTAATTAAGTTTTCAAACGCTCCTTTGTGGCATGGTAGGGCAAAGGAGTAACAACGGGAACAACTTTTGTGTTGGTATGAAAAGGTTTGGTTTCTTATGCTTATCACATGTTATTTCTTATCTCTGTAACTCCAAAAGATTATCCATACATGTGGCACACGGGAAAATGGGATGACTGCTCTATTCCATGTGGCTCCGGCAATCAGACGAGAGACGTGTATTGTGCCAACAGTGACCGGAATCGAACATCCTCAGAATATTGCAGTGAAACGAAGTTACCGGCAAAATATCGCAGATGTTACGGAAAACAGTGTGGTAACTTTTGTATTTTACTTCTCATTTGTAACATATTCATTAAATGAATGAATTAAGAAAGACTAATGAAGTGAATGATTCATTGAGCGGCTGGATGCGTGTATGCGTGAGACGGCGAGTGCGTGGGTGAGTAAAAAAATGAGGATGAATGGATGATTGGGTAAATGAATGGTTGTATGGACGGATGGATGACTGATGGATGGCTGGATGGATGAACGCTTGATTGAACAGATTGGTTGACAGAGAGGGCAGATCGGGTGGGGGGATTGATGGATTGATCGATGGATTGGTGAATGGAAAGATGGTTTTCGGTCAAGTTCAAATGCAGCTGTTGCTAATTTTTAGGCAAATCCTTAAATGATTATAACAACTTATGAACTACATGCCTCTTAAGTAAATAACTAATAGGAAAAAAATTGAGTTGAGGAAAATTTTTGATGAATTTATCCATTAACTGAGACACCAATACTTTTGAACAGAGTAGGAAAGTAGTTTTTAGCCAGCAGTAAATGAGTTTGAATCGGCTGGCCAGGCAATTTACCATCTGGGTAGGTCCCACGGTTAGTCAGTGAGTCAGTTATGGACCCTCTGGCAAACAACGATTAGTTACCTATTCACTAGGCAAGTAGACACCCTTACGCTATTATGTTGTTTTATGTATTCATCCACACAAATTCACTTGGTTGCCATGATTTGTCGATTATCCTTTTTTCTACAGATTCCTGTCCAAAGGGCTGGATTTCTTATCACGATGCCTGTTATCAAATAAACTTGGCCAGAACAAGTCTGCAGGAAGCAAGTGATAAATGTTTAGATCAAGGGGCAGGGATCCTAACATTGAGAAGTACAGAGGAAGAAACTTTTTTGAGAGCAGAACTGGAGAAAAAACAGCTTAACAATATATTTTATTGGCTAGGTAAAAAAAAATAGTCATAGAAGGATTTCAATTACGTTTAGACCACAGAGTTATTTATAGAAATGATGTATCTGCTGGCTTTATTAAATATATTTAAGCGAGGTCGATGACGATCTGAAAAAAGAGGAAGGAGAAAAAACAATAAAACCAAAAATTTGCGCAACTCAGACAAACACAAGAAATAGAAGCGGGAGACTGATAAAGCGCAAATGAGACGATTAGTTAAAACAAAACACGAAGACTAACAGAAAATAATACAAATGATTGCTTGATAGTTGTTGTAAATCATCTGTTCAAAACAGCCCACCACGTACAAGTCTATGTGAAAAATAAAATTTATTCATTTAATTTCGTTTTCTACGTACAGGTGCAAAGTACAGCCCTAGTAGAGGTAATTTCATCTGGCCTGATGATACAGATGTCGTTTACTCTGCTTGGAATCCAGGAGAGCCTCGCTTTGGATTGGACTGTACCCTGATGCTAAACCGAAAAGGCTGGGGCTCTGATCGATGTGATATGGATCGCAGCTATATTTGTAAGAAAGGTATGTCACACCAGTATTGTGCGTTATGAATTAAAGGCTGTCTGATTTTTTCGCTTGATACAAAGCATAAATTCACCATCATCGAGAACACCACGATAGGAGATCTTTTATGCGCAAAACGAAGGGAACCCTCCAAGCTATCTTTCCTTCTTATTCTTATTATTACACGCACGATACTATCGTTCATGGGCCCTCGGATGAGGTAACGGATGAAGCTTTCTTCCACTCACTGCCTTGGTTTACTCTTCTTCTTCATTTCTTCCTTACGCTCTTTGCTCTCATGGTCTATTCCCGCTACGTATATTTGTTTCCCTTCCTAAGCCCCAAATACTGATGGCAAAATATTTATGGTGGACCACAATTGACCCACCGTCCTCTATCTCCTGTTATGGATGAGTACGTTTACTCTAATATGAAGGAAAGTTGGTAACGAATTCTTAGTCTCTATAATGCTACAGAGGTAAATCTGACAGCTGTCTACATATCAAACAAAAATAAAATTGTTATGCATAACTAATGATTCACTCATTCTCGTCATACAGAACTAAAAAATTACAAAAGGAGCGAAGTGGAGATAAAGAAAGAGAAGAAGGAAAACTATCAGTGGCGTGCAGAAGAGTGGGGTGATTGTTCTGTCTCCTGCGGTGGAGGGATACGAAATAGAAAGACCCTGTGTTTTGGAGTGGACGAACAGAATGAGGTGGACGAATCTTTTTGCGAGGGTAAGGCTATTTCTTATCATATCTGACTATGTACCAGGATTAAAAGCTGAATATTTACGGTCATGGCAGCAATGGTGAGGTGGGTGTCAAACTGAAAAAATAACTTTCAGTGCAAAAACCGTTTATAAAAGAAAAGCTTATATTATTCTCATTAAGGATCGATCTAAATACGCGAGGCAAAAAATTCCCTATAACAAGAGTTTTGCAAAAAAACGATCACGGTAATTTGTGCAATTTTTGATGATCAGCGCTCTTAAAAATGGACCGACCTTTGCGTAGTGAGGGGATTTTCGCTCAGAAAAAAATATTTTGCAATATTTCGAAAAAGCAAGGTTGTTTCGATTACTTTTAGAATGAGACAGATCTATAAGCAAAATGTGAAAGAAATCGATCCTTTGGAACCGAAATGCGACGAGCCGCTTTTAGAGAGATTGCGTCTTAAAACATATCCATACTTTGTAGACAATCCACCGCCTTTAGCGTGGGAAGACTGCAGCGTTAACCCATGCCCCACTCAATACAAATGGCACGTAGAGGATTGGGGGGATTGCAGCAAAAGCTGTGGAGGTGGAATTCAGCGGCGAAAGAAGATTTGTGCTGGGAAGGATATGATTTCTACCTCCTGGAAACTGTGTAAAGAAGAGCCTCCAATCACCAGAAAGAGGTATGGAAATGACAATTTAATTATATCTTTATTGTAAAAATTAAGATTGATAATAACCGAATCTGTGGAAAATTTTTATTGATTGAATGATTGCATCACTCTGATTGTTCTTGGACACATTTATTTTGGAAAGAAGTTTCGCTCGGTGAGCTTGTGTTAAATGATGTGGAAAGGAATTATTAGACCCGAACTTCTTTGATTATCATAGAGATCTAAGCCTGTATATTATACAGAAAGTTGATTTCTCTCCACTTTGTCATTTTTATTACAAGATAATTTTCAAGAATTTGTTATGGAGATTATGCTTAGGTGCATCCTTTTCTTTTCATTAAATTAGGTGCAACACTAATTCTTGTCCAAGAAGAAACACCAATGTTTCAGTGGCACCCGTTTGGAGGGTGAGTAAAAGTAAAGAAAAATATACGCCCCTTTTAAAAAACGTCGCAATTTGAAAAAAAAATATGAAATATATACGCCTTTTGATCTCTTATCAAACAAGTGTCTTTTTTTGATGAGAAAACAAAAGATATATAATACGTATTCATAGATATATATATATATATATAAAAAAGCGAAGCCTTGACTGTGATCTATTCTGTTGTGAAGCAGAAGGAAACGGCTAGAGCAGGAAATAAATGTGGAGTGTTTCTCCCCACTTCTTGACTCAGGAACAGAATTGGCTAGTTGCAACATTAAACTTGTAGTCGAAGGACCTGCTGATCGCGTTTTGAATACGAATCCATAAAAATTCGCATGTTTCGTTCGTCATTCGAAATTCCATAGGTCAGATACTTACCACCCGTTGCATTTTGAAAGAACTTTCGACTAACATTTCTCCTTTAAAGGTGAGCTCGTGGAGCAGATGCTCCAGGACTTGTGGGCATGGTCATCAGATAAGAAGAGTGTTTTGTTCCAAGAGTGACAACAAGCCACTGAATGAGACAGCTTGCGCTGGGCGAGCAAAGCCTCTTTCTTTACGACGATGCTCTGCTACGAATTGCAGTCTAAAGAAAGGTATAATTTCACTTTAGAATTGGCTTCTGAGTGTATCGCTTTCTTTGTGTATGTGCATATAGTTAATGATTACTTTTCTCTGTCGTCTTTTTTACGCACTTTCTGAGAAGTATAAGTCGTTCAGTATCAACGTAACGTCTTACGTATCAGGATACTTATTTTTAACAATTCCTCGTCTGGATCGGTAAACAGCTGACTGGGAAAGAGGAATTTTCAAATTCCACCGTGGATTCATCCAAAATCTTAGTCGGAGTAAGCCTGCTTTAGACCCTCGCTATTCAAAATACTTTTCACACTATTAAACACACCCTGAGAGATGAACCGAAATGGTCTGGGCTATTCCTTGTTTTATCTTATTGATCATTTGGTATAATCTCTGAATTTCTTGGAAAAAAGCTCGAGTTTGCTCTGATGGTCATGTGATGTGCAAGATTTGGGCAAAGCAGGGAAGCTGCAAGACAAGCAAGTGGGTTCGGACAAAGTGCCGCCGCAAATGCCATACATGCTGATCATCTGGATCTCAAGAGCGTATGACAATGTATACAGAGCGTTGGCTCTCTAAATCGAAATAATCCACCATAAGTGAGACTGTAATCTCAGAGGTCCTCTGTTATACTACTATGGACCCATTGCCGGGTAAACGCATGTAAGATATCGTAATTCTGCTAAGAACTGATTGTTCGGGTCAGCGAAATGTGGCTGCTTGGGGTACTTAGTATGGGCAGAAGATAGTTATATTTGATATACCAGAGCAGTTTTATATGACATCGCATTAAGTTGTAAGTCAATCACGATGATTATATTTTCATATAACTGAGTCACAAGGATTAAAACATTCCTTCTGATTTTAGAGCTAAAAATATACATATCTGAATACCGTCGACTGTTCAAATAATTCAAAGATTCTTAAATACACTATATAAATATTTATCAGGCTACCAATTCATCGATTATTGGCCAGTGATAAGTTTCTGCTTCAAAGCTTCTGTTAGTAGACTAAAGTATGTTAGAAACTGAGCGATCTAAGCAAAGAAATCAATCCTCCATATTAGTTAAGGAAAACTGTTTTGTCATTACCTTTCTCCGCCCTTATTAGAACGATAAAACTTTCGAAATATAACTCGGTGATATAACGGAAGAAACGGAGTAATAATTTACTTTTTTGACGTAGTCAAGTTCTTATATTAAGACTAGCAAGGACTTTCTTTCATTCAACATTTTGATGATTATCAGAATAACTGGGGGTTTGAAAACGAAAGAGCTAATTCAATAAAGTTACATGGGGTTCCTGTGCAACGTGATCATAAGATGACATTTTTTCTGTCCAGTTCTAAGTTTTCCCTGTTCCAGGGTATATAAAATAAGCCCCATTCGTACATAACATTTTCTGAGTGAAATACTAGTGTTTCGTGAGGTCAATTCCCCCATTCAAAGTTCAGCCACACTGTCATTTAACCACTCATTTAAATTTTCTCCTACTCGATTATGAAACGAGCTGTACTTCTCGTCACCACTAATCATACCGAGGTGGAGTATTCGCCCGATCCAGTCCATTCTCCAGTGGAAGCCGAACTGCCAGAAACACACGAAGAGCTTGGGGGACTGGGCGTGCTTGACATGCTACCCTCAAAATGGTAAGGTTGCTGCATGATCCACACGATTTCTGAGGAGGGAAGCCCAAAGTCCTTAGCAGTTTTCTTATCACATCTCTTGTTGCTATTTTGGCTTTTCAACGTGTCAGCAGGATCTTTTTCCTTAACTTCATTCTCTTCTTGATCCTTGAGTGTTTTAACGATAAAATGAAGTCTCGGCTCATCACTGTAAGAAACTTTCTCAGCGGTTATTCTGCCATTCTCGTCCACGGATAGGTACCAACCCTTACCGTCTGCGTCTGAGTGACACGTGCGAAAAATATTGTAAAAGTTTTTTCCAAAGAACTCTCGAAATACGCATTCTTTTCTCTCAGCTTCCTGAAGGTAAATACAAAGAAATGTAATAGTTCAGGAAAGCGCTATGGGTGTCTAATAAGTGGCGAGTCCTCAATGTTTTTTTTTAAAATAACACCTCTAAAATCTTTTCCAACCGTAACTATCCTAGGTGCTTTTTAAGTTGTTCTTCACCTTTTGCTGTTTTTTTCTTTTTTTTTTTTTAACTTAACGAATCATTGTTCCCAAATTCTGTTTGCTTAAATTAATTTATTTGCATAAAATGATTCCAACGAATCAGTAAATGCAATAGATGGTTATAGATTTTAAAAAGTAGGAAACATAGGTAAAAGTAAAAGTTTCTATGAAATAACGTTAATTCAGGATGATTAAAAATCTTTGGCCCTCTGCTCCAGAAAACGGGCTGATGTCTCAGATAATCTCAGCTTTAAGCACACCAGTTTCACTGTTACTGATCATGACTCCTCGTGTCATGAGAGGGATATGAATCAAAACTGCAGAAACATCTTTAGCAAAACAAGAATAAATTCAAAAGCAAATTTGAGAAAAAAAAGTAGAAATTTATAAAAGTACAACAAAACAAGCCAACGAATGAACGAATAAAACAGAAAACCACTAACAATCCAAGATTAAAACTGCTTGATAAAACAAACGGTCAGCGGCTTCTCTGCCGAAAGTTATTTGACTTGACTCACCGTAGCAAAGATTTTCCCTTTGTTGTCTACTGCCAGATATTTTTTAGCCTTCAGTCCCCAGATGGCGATGAGGTCAGGTCCAATAGAGAGAAACTGCAAAACCGCTAAGGGAAAAGACATTTTATACGATATGTATCAAATGATGAAGACAGTTGTGATATTACGGGCTTTGTTTTGTTTTGTTTTGTTTTTTTTTCGGGGAGGGGGGAAGGAGTGTTGTGATGGAGATTCTTACTCAGCAGCGGGGTTCACGCTGATACTCCGTCACGACAGCTAAATTTTTAACATTGTTGACCTAAAAATGGATTGCCCTTTCCTAAATCATTCCATATGCTCCTACAAAGTGGTCGCATTAAAACACCGCATTCCTAAAAATAGCTTGTTATGGAACAGAAAGGTACTTTGGTTCAAAGAGGTAAACAATTTTATGGTTCATTGATAATTTACCTTATCTTTCGCTAAACCTCATTTATTACCGATTCTCTTGCCTTTCATGTACCTTTAGGGTGAACTTTGAGTATGCCATACTCCTCGCTCGGGTAACGATCACATACGGACTGAAGTAGTACTAGGATTGGCAGCTGACTTTTTACCGCGTTACAAAAAGGCAATAATTTATCAGTGATTAAAATTTACACTGTAGTTCTTTTATAAACCAATCCTTAGGCTGGTAGTGAAAACTAACTTTGCTTGTCCGAACGGATCTTTATGGTGCCAACCATAGGTCACTTAAGGGCTGAAGTCGATTGCATTTTGAGTTATGCTTTCATGCAGGATTACTCTTTCCCGTTAAAAGATGCTTTAGACACGGTCATTGCAGACACGTTTACACAAACCTGTGCCATTGGAAGTTTTTCTTTTTTTCTTGAACATAAATCTGTTTTTTCTTTCAATTTGTTGAAAATCTATAACTGAGTATCGTACTCAACAGATATTTCTTTACCATGTAAATAACTCCATTTACAGTATTAATAGATTACACAGAACGCTCATTTATATGCGTCCAAACAAAATCTTAATCTCACTTTAATTATATCAAAAATAATTCCAAAATATTCAGTATTAATTCTTTGAAAACATAGAGTCAAAATAAAGCAGAAACATAATGAATATGCCGTAAAGCGGTATCTTTCTTGTTGAATATTAAAACAAAACAACGAATATCTTTAGGTGCAAACATACGGTAGAAAATTCATTTCGTGCTGAACTCGTAAACATTAAAGATACTGAATGAATCATGTTTTTCTTTGAAATACAGTCATTTTTAAGCTGGCAAAATTTGGTATTTTCAACGCATGATGTACACTTTTCATTTGCCTTCCTATAGCTTGTAAATGTCGCTAACCGCAGATTAATAAAAGTGTTTTATTCGTGTAGACCAAGAATAACATTTGGGCTAAAAAGTTATTCGAAGAACATTCTCCTTCGTTCTAAAGAGAAAATTGAAAGGTATTCATAAAGAATGAAATATTGATTTTGATTTATGTAGGCAAAAGGAGTAAAGTCGCAATAATATTTCAAATGTTCAGTGTTTACTGCATTCGTAATATTAGAATATTTAGCCTCACCAGAAGAGTTTGTAATTATTGATTCATTGCGGACCCTGGCTTCTTGTCAGAATTTCGCAAATATAGGCTTCAAATTATATTGGGAAGCTATATTCGATTCCCAAAATAACATTAAAAGCAGCGTAATACATGTTCAACAAAATTCTATCAACTATGAATAAATTTTCCTCACCGTTTAAACAGCTTTCGTCGCTAGTGCCTGTCACCTCGCCAGTTGCGTTAATCGCGATGTAAAATCCGTTTTTTGCATACAGCTGTCGTTTCCGCGTGTATTTTTGGAGCGAGGAAAAAGTCAGAGAAGACTTTGGACCAGCCATATCGAATCCTACCTCGAAAATTTACACGCAGTCTTTACTTGTCAGTCATAACGACCTGCGAGGAAGATTCGTGATGGATACCGCCATCAACCAAAATATAAAATAATGATGAATTAACGTATGCGAAATTGTTTCCGTTTCATATCGGCTGTGGCCAATGAAACGACTGGAGATTTGAGTGACTACTCGAGATACAAAGGTTTTATTGTTTCCTCGCTTCGTGGTAAACCGCTATTGTTTTGGTTCTTTTCTTGCTGTTAACATTAAGACTCTCAATGATCGTTATTGTAAAGTGATCACCTGTGCGAACGAAGTAGCCAAGTAACCTACCTAAATGTAAACAATTCAGGATGTGAATAACTCAGTGACGGAGAAGGAAAGCTGTACAACGACGAAAACCGAACCAATTTGTTGAACTTTGATCAGCTCGCAGAATACAAAAATAAGATCATTAGTCTACAAAGTACACAGCATAAATAATCTGGCATGTAAGTGTTTGGACCTTTTTAAATCCTACGCATTGGATTCTCGATGAAGAGTACTTGGCATGAAGTCTGCTAGATGGAGATGTTTGTTTGAAAATATTCTGGGTTAGACCATAAGAATAACAGGCCTTGTTTGACCAAGGAATAATTCAGAATCGTCACACCAAACCAGGCTAGTAATAGTGACTAATATAGTTACAATTTGCTATGCAAATTTATAATTTTAAAGGTGAAGTGAGCTGTGTGCAGACACTGACACATCTTGTGATAGCCACTGAAACCTATCGAGCCTCCATTCGAGAATACTAAAGAGTGGATACCTAGATATTTTTTATGCAGCGTGACAGGTTTAATGGAGGTTTTAGATGCTTTTTCGATCGCCGCATTCCCAAAGACGAATTCAAATTTTAAGGTCGTAAACTAGAGTTAGACCATTTGAAGAAAGGTAATTATCGCTCTAACTTTGATTATTTTTCTGAAACATCATCCATTCTCTCGGATCATGTCTGACAAGAAAACTAATTACTTCATGTTCGCATTCACTATGTTGTTAAATACTCAACGCCTTTTTCATATTCGTCTAGCTACTATGGAGACCTTTATTCAATTATTACAGATTCCAGTGTGCGCTGCCATTTTCTGCGATAAGGCTTCGATATCGAGTTTACTCAATTGGTGGGCATTTTTCAAAAATCTCAGATAACACCATTCCATGGGAGGCTTCGTGATAAAATTTGGTTGGCTCGTTATTTTTTGAGATGGGATGCAATGAAGCATTAGCATAACTGGGTGTGGTATTTGCAAAATTTCGTGCCATAATGACAGCACTGTTTTGCTCCCAATGACATTGCTGAAAATTTAGTTCTATCGGTCTGGTATTGAGGAAGAAATGTAAAATGTTGTGTAAGATCCGCCGAAACAGATCCTCGTCGAATTTGTGCGCAGCATAAAATTTGGTTTTAAAACATTCTTTAGGTGTAATGTATCACTTCTTACACCGTCATCAACTTTTTCCGTTCCTAGGATGTTGTCTCTGATCCTGAAAAAATTGTATTCCGCATAATAAACATAAAATTAAAAGATAATATTAGTAATTTCCCATTTTCAATTTCCCATTTAATTTTCCCATCCCCCAATCCCGCTTTTATTAACATCCCCACTACCTGAGAAACACCATCGAAAATAGAGGAATTATTTTTAAACAGAAAGTGTAATTTTATTCAGCAAAATATCAGTATGCAAAATGCGAAGGTTACTGGCTGAAAGGTTATACAATAACAAAAGCAAAGCTTACTATATCGTTTGCGTAAAACTTAACGGCTAAAGAGTGCGAAACCCGAAGCTTGTCATTTAAATCAGCTTCCTCTGACATCAGCTACGCTTCGGGCAATAACAAAGAATACTAATTATCCTTAGCGTAATCAAACCTATGAAGTAGAAATTAAAGGTGCTCCCCCCTCACTGTCGAAAAACATAAAGGAAATGATGGATTCCTTTTATATCAGCTGCTTTAGAACAAAAAACCCCCCTTGTATAACAGGGGTATTAAAAATTGGAAAATGGAATCCGCTACATTATTACATCTTCGATCACGAAATAGTTTTTACTGCTCAGCTAAATTAACTAAAGGCTGTTTAAATAAAACAAAACTGATATA
This sequence comes from Pocillopora damicornis, assembly GCF_964200805.1. Taxonomy (NCBI): domain Eukaryota; kingdom Metazoa; phylum Cnidaria; class Anthozoa; order Scleractinia; family Pocilloporidae; genus Pocillopora; species Pocillopora damicornis. The sequence continues at coordinate 13,470,087 of NC_142682.1, forward strand.
AAAGTGAAAAGCCTTGCTAACTGAAAAATCAAATAACTTTGCACTTTATAAATGGCAGCAAAGTGGTTCTTATGTCATTTCCAATAGGTCCTAATGGGATGACGGCTTTCGCAGCTAACGGTTAAAAATTTTAGCCATTTTTCGGCCTAACGATTAAACTCCTTTCTTTGCGATTAAAAGAAAAGCTTCAACGGTTATTTTTAAAACTAACGGTTTAAGTTTGCCATTTTTTAAACTCCTAACTACTGACTTTGTACCTGTATTTTTAAGATTAACCCCATTGAGACCTCTTTCAAGAGCTGCGATGAAGAAAAAAAAAATTTCGTCTTTGTAGAGGCCATTTTAAAATTAAGACACCTTTATCGCTCATTATTTTCCAGCTCTCTTAAAGATGCCAATCTCCTGGTATCGTTCGGGGCCACCTACCATTTCGATTTCCTGGTAGTGGCCATGATCATTCAGTTTGCCGATTTCCTGGTAATCAGAAGCTGTATTGACGATGCCTACTTCCTGGTTAAGAGCTCCTCCTTTGGAAAAGTGCAACTTCTCGTAATTACTGGAGTCTTTCCAGATACCCAACTCTTCGTGACTGACGGTGTTCTCCTTAGACTGCGCTTTTTTCAATTCATATTTCTCTGGCTTAGGGAAAGGAACTTCAGCAGGCATCCCGTTTAAAACACGCTGGCAGTGAAGTCTCTTTTGACGTCGGTAGTGGCGAACCAGACAAAGGCTAACGAGCACGAGGGCAAATATCACGCCACAGGAAGCACCAATGATGAGTGGATAAGGAATCTTCACTTTCGCATCCTCCGTTGGATCTTTGAAAAGAAACGATGGACGGATTTAGTAAATAAACAAAATAGCATGAGTAATATTCATAAATCAATTCATTAACCATGACTGACGCCTGCGACCGCGACCGCGACTGCGGCTGCGACTGCGACTGCGACTACGACTGCGACTGCGACTGCGAATGATGCTGCGACAGCGACTGCGACAGCGACTGCGACTGCGACTGCCACCGCCACTGCCACTGGTGCTGTCATTGCCTTTGTTAGTGCTGCTACTGCTAGTATTGCTACCACTACGGTTAAAAATGCTGCTACTGTTACAATTGCGGTTACTATTTGCGTTGCCGCGAACGGTGACCAACCATTTGAAATATAAAACTTGGATCCAAAATCCTTCACGAAGGCTTTGAGAAAACTTGTACAAATTTTACATTGTTTAACCAAATATTAAGACCAAGAAATCGAAAAACTGAACGATAAAAAAGGGTTTTAACTCGGCGGCCTCGTGGCACCGTTCGGGGATCCCGCCACCGCGCATGCACGAAAAACTTAGATGTCCCGTATAGGAACCCAGGCGACGGCTGGGCGTCGACCAGCCGCAACAGTTTGTAATACTAGTCGTCATTTGTCCGTATTTGGAAGACGATGGGGTAGCGTCCGTTGGATTTGTTTTTTGCATTTTCGCAAGTGGCTATAGAGTCTGGCACGCCAATGACAGTCCCTCCTGCAGGTGCTTTAAGTGAAAAAGACGCTTACTGAGGTTGCTGACATAATACCTTCCTCCTGCGTCTCTTTTCAGGGAGATGTTCAGTCCTTGATAGCGATGCGCCACATGGCCATCTTCACCTGGCCAAGCCGATCCTGCTTTAATCTTTGTGGCAATGGAGAGCGAGTTGGAAATTGAAGATTTAAGATAGGTGAAAGTATCCATGTTTTCCAGGTTGTGCCCACACCTATGGCGATATTTGGGAGGTAATCTGTGCCTTGTGCCATTATATTGGTCTTTCGTAGGCTGATGGTCAGCCCGAGCTCCCTGAACACATGTGTAGGGCGACTGAGAAGCTGCTGCAAGCCTTCTTCCGTAGGTGAGGGCAAGACTACATCGTCGGCGAAGAATAGCTCACGAATGAGCTTCTCCGTGCCTTTCGTCTTGGTGCAGAGGTGGGCGATATTAAACAGCTTGCCATCAGCTTTGGTGTGTAAGCAGACTCCTTCGATGCAGTCCTTGAAGGCGTATGGGAGGAGAATCGTGAGGAAGATCCCAAAAAGTGTGGTAGCGAGGACGGAAACCTTGCTTCAGTCCTCTACTGAAAGAGAAGGCGTCAGACGTAGAGCCGCTTACATGACTTTTTATTGATTCACCCTTTTTGTCGAATCTTTCGTGAATTCTGATTGGCTAGGGTTAGTGGTTTTCTTTCTTACTAATGAACAAGATGGTGAACAGCGTACCTTCACTGTCAACTTTTCGGACAACAGCGATCTACGACGAGGTTTTAAGGTAAGTTTGCGCGACTTTTAGGATAGAGAGATTTCAAGAAGAACAGCTCAAATCCATAGATACGTTTTTCTAGGGAAACGATGTCTCCGTTTCTTTACCAACCGAGTACAGAAAATCTTCAACATAACAAGCCACGCCAGTGTTCTGTTGCCTCTCTTATTTAGAATATACCGTTCTTTATATTTAATGTGCCCCCCGTTAAAGCTCTCATGGATGACCAGGTGCACTATCTCAAAGGACTTGGGCCAAGACGATTGTGCGCCTTCAACTTTGCGAACGGTGCGGCTAAGCTAAGAAATTAAAGGTTTGTTTCTTACGGCGATCCTTTCGAATGAGAAATGAGTCACTCTTTCTTCACACCTACGGCATAACTATCTCTTAAAGAAATCTGTAAAGCCTCGAGACTCTGCGGCAAATGATCCAACTTCTTTCGACGACAGTGGCACAGTCTACAAATGAAAGCAGAGACCACGTGGACGCTAAAATCTAGTTTTGTCAGCGCAATGCCAATCAAACATCGTCCTCTTCTTTCTTTATACCAAAATTGCTTATGATCTTTTTCTATATCCTAAAAAACAAATTATGTATTTGAATGCGGACACTGAATAGCTAATATAATAATGAATGAAAAACGAATTCGCTTCAGTGTTGTTTTTTACCTCGATCACTTTTCACTCTTACGCGTCGCAAAAAATACTATCAAGTTACATAATTTGGCATAGATTGTAGTGACGTCATATAACACCATTTGTATCAGGTTTTCCCTTCCTTTACTCCTAACAGGTGAGGGTACGGCTACACGTAAACTACTGTTGCTCTAGGTAATTCTCCAGTAGCTGGTCTAACGAGAAGATAATGTCGACCGTTGATCGGCCAGCTCGGAAGCCACACTGGGAATCTTGCTAATTGCGGCCGGATAAGGTGATATTACAATGATCTCCCCCTCCGTCGGAAGTGACCCCTGGCGCTTTTTTCATTAACCAATCAGGTGAGCTTATAACCGGTAATTGCCACTCCCCGCGTTGTGGCGGCACCTAGGGATGACGCTGGAGTGTCCTCTCCAGTGGAGCCCTTAGACTGGGCACAGTAATGTGGAGGGTCGGCTGTTGCCCATTCAACAAATTCCCCCTCCACGTAATTGGGGAACCCAAGGGAACGACAATGACCGTCACCACTTGACATCAACGACGTCGTATGAGTTGCCGGAATGACACTGAAGACAGTGTCAAGCCGCCTTAGGGTTTTGCCTTGCGGTTTGCTCCTAAAGCCTTTCTCATAAATGAGTGTAATTGCAAGGCTGCGAAGGTTTAAATTCAAATTTTTTCTTCTCCTCGTAGTACTAAAGCCTCAGGTACTACTGCTGTTAACTGTTGGTTTTACAACTACTCTCAATAATGTGGTTAGTATTGCTATTGGTCCTGCTTCTGCCTCCGTGACTGCAACTATTATTACTATTTCCATTACTACCGTTAATGCTACTAATAGTTTGTAAATTACCCTCCTCTTCTTTCAAAATTTTCAAGGATTCGGGATCGACCGCCAAAGAGCCAAGTTTTCCGCTTTTAACAGCCTCATTTAAAGGAGCTAATGCAGTGTCTTCGGAGAATTTCTGCTCGAAGAGCAGCTTAAATTGAGCAACAATACTTCCAGGCCTAAACGAAATAAGACAGAATAAACGATATTAACAGTTAAAAAAGTTGCAGTTGACACTAAAAATAGCTTAAATGTAAGGTGGTACGGAAGGGAAGGAACGTCTATGAAAACCTGATACGAATCGTGTTCTGTGACTTCACTCTTTTACATCAAAATACATCATCACTTTTTATTGGTTTACCCCCTTTGTCGATTCTTTTGTGAATTCTGATTGGCTAGAGTTGGTAGTTTTCTTTTACGTATTAAGGTTATTTTCCACCTTCAGAGGCCGAAAAAATCGATTTTTGTTATATTTTACGAACTGAATTCAAACATTCAAGCTAACGTTTCCATAAAAAAATAAATAAAAAAAAAAGCAACCGAATTATCTAGAAAAACATATTTACAAACAAAAGTTAATAAATCAAGAAGGTGTCATAATCTCGGACCTGCGCGAATTCCGTGGGAGAATTGTCGCGACAACGGCCGTTTTTATGCTAGAGACGTTGAAGTTGTCTAAGACGTTAAAGTCGTCTCGAGACGACTTTAACGTCTTAGACAACTTTAACGTCTCTAGCATAAAAAAGGCCAACAGCTCGTGATTTGGCTCAATTTTCATGTTATTTCTATACTTACATTACATCGCGCTGTTTACAAAAATTCACACGTGGAAGCTCTTTGCTTATGGAAAGATCTCATGGAAAAATCAAAATCGGAAGAAATCCTTGGTAAAAAAAGGAAAGAAAGAAAGAAAAAAACAACAGAAAGAAAGAAAGTACAATTCTGTCAAGAAAAAAAATCCTTTGTGAAAGCAAATAATACAGGCGGAACTCCACGCTGGCGTCCAGATTTCGAACAAAGAAGTCGCCGTCAAACAAAAATTTGCCGGACATAATGTTGAAAACGAGGTTTCCTTTTCTTTATGCAAGTACCAGCCTTAATAAAAAGACATTAACGATCGCCTCGAATCGTAATTTCGAATGCCGTTTGTCGATTCGTTGTCTTGTTCCTCAGCACATTTGCCGTTTTTTCATTTTTGCCAACTTTGCTCATTATTGTGTCGTCCTCCTCAACGCTCTACTGAGCGATCGAGATAGACAAAAAGGTGTCTGCAGAGTGCCACTTTCCCCGAGAAATCTTGATCCATCGCCATTGAAGGCAGGAGGTCCCGTTACCCCATTGGTTGCGGCTTCAGGAGGCGAGATAATCTCCTGGCGTGGCGCGAGTTGTTTGCGAACCTTTATGAGCTAAAATCTCCTATTTGATTTTGGGAGGAATACAACAAATTCAAGCGAATTTATAAGGTATATAGATTTGTCCGATTCTCATCTTTTTTTGCCAAAATAGTTTGGGAATAATGACAAACAAAAGCGTGTCGGAAAATTTTGATATTTGAAATATTTGACCCGTGGCGTTCATTTACGCAACACGCCTCGCATTTTTTAGCTACTCCAACTTTAGATGCAAACATCTAATCAACCAATCAGAACATCGAAAGAGCCAGACACAATTTAGTTGATTGATGCTTTGTGTATAGCTCTGTTTAGCCATTTCGTGCTGCGGCATTCAATACTCGAGAAATTCAATAGAAGAACCTTCGGTCATTTCACGCCTTACCAGCTCCTGACACTTCCTTAAAAGAAAAGTCGCTTAAATTATATTGTTATCGTAAACTGCAGTTATTAAACTTTCTTTTGATGTATAGTTTGTTTCGATTTTAGTGAAACTAGCGCGCGTACGGATTTTTTTCCCGAAGGACATCCTCGAAGGTGGGAAGTAACCTTAACAAACCTGATGGTGAATAGCAGGTAATTAGGGTGATTTTTTGGGCTGATTTTTCGGCTATAAAAGGTCGACTTATACACGGATAAATACGGTAAGTGTAAAAAACTGAATTTAAAACGTACATTGGCCACCGTAAAGAGTGAAAGGCCGATGTTTCGAGCTTTATCTCTTCGTCAGAGCGATAGACGAAGTGCTGACGCTCGAAACGTCAGCCTTTTCACTTTTTACGGTGGCCAATTTCCGTTTTCAATTCAGCTGGTAACATTAAATTACCAGCTATACTCTCCCCCAGTTTCTTTAGAAACTTACCGCCTTTATTCAAGATGGTGAATAGAATTCTTTCATGGTAAACTTTTCAGACAGCAGCGATCTACGACGAGGTTAAAAGGCAAGTTCACGAGACTTTTGGGATAGAGAAATTCCAAGAAGAACAGCAGAAAGCCCAAGGTCGAAAGTAATGATGTCTCCGTTTCGTTACCAACTGGCTATGGAAAATCAATCCGCGCCACTATATTTATTGTGCCGCCCGTTAAATCTCTCATAGAATGCCAGGTGCACTATTTTAATGGACTTGAGCCAAGAGGATTATCTGCCTTCAAATTTCGGCCTCTTTCCAAACGGTGTTGCGAAGCTATTAAATTAAAGCTGGTTGTTTCTTACAGCGATTCTTTCGACTTTAAAAAACTAAGTTGAAAAAGTACAATGGCCACCATGAAGAGTGAAAAGGCCGATGTCTTTTTTTTCTTGAGGTTCTGAGACAAATGATCCAAATTTCTTCGACGACCGTGGCACTGTTTATAAATGCAAGCAAAAACCACTTGGACGTTGAAATCTAGTTTCGTAAGCGCGATGGTCCTCCTCCTACCTTATACCTAAAATCGCCCACAGTCTTTTCCTATATCCCTAAATCAAAGTATACATTTGAACACGGAATTGAACATTAACTCGAGAAATGGAAAATGGATTAACTTCAATGTCGCTGTTTATCTCGATTACTTTTCACGCTAGCACGTGCCACAAAACATATTATCAAGCTACATAATTTTTTATGGATTAGAGTGACGTCACAGAACAAGATTAGTGTCAAGTTTTCGTAGACGGGGGAGGGAGGTTACGGCTACACGTAGGCTACATTAAAAAAAATGTCAATATTTCATTCCTTAATTTCAAACTTGTTGCATACCTGAATGCTATGATTTGTACTCCAATAAAGTTTTTGTCCGCGGAATACTGTTTATGTATCTGTAAGTTCCAATAACATGTTAGAAACGTTTCTTTCTACAGAATAATGCCAATTAAAGTTGTTCCAGAATTTGGTCACATAACAGTTCACCATGATGGAAGAACTAAAATAGCCTACCAGGATTCGATGTGCCGAGAGGAACCTACAATCGAGTAGGAGGAAGGTAGTCCTATTGATTGTTTAAGGTAGGATGGAGAATAAATCAATATATGATAACGCACCTCATCTTCAATTACAGAAGCTAACTCTTTGTAAGATGTACTGCTTTCATCTCTAAGGTCTTCATTCCATGTTCTTTCGATACGTATTTCAACCGAAATCTCTGGAAGAAAAGATCAGTGCATCCCTTATTAGGAATCCTTGAAGACTTTACCTTGCAGCATAAGAAAGAAAGAGATGAAAATTGTCTATGAAGGAAAGCCCTGAAAAAGTATGGAGTTTTCTCCCCCATAAAATACAATATCAAAATCTTAAAACTATCATTTCAGTTACTATGTTATAAATTAATAACACATTTAAACTAGTACTGAAAAGTGCTTAAACTGGACAAAACTTCGCCGCTCAAGCCCTCAACTGCTATGAGTGACCAGGAGCGAATTTCCCTTTACCATATCACTACAAAATCAAGCAGACAAGCAATTAAAATAGAGAAAAATATCAACTAGGGGATTGTAGGTTGATCCAATACTAAAGTATCCGAGCTAACATCAAAAGAATTGTATAGAACAAACTTAGAAGAATTACTACTGAGATCTTAGGAGAGAAAGTGTTAAAGGCACTTCTTCTCTTAGGCCAATAGAAACGCAAGAAAGTTCTTGATTTAAGATAAAATTTACAAATACCCTCCTCGTAGTCCTCTGTTGTAGGCTTAGATGTTGTCGTTTTGTCTCGGCCTTCGGTTGTGGAAATGTGTTGAGCTACAGTGGAAGGCACGATAGAATATTTAAAGGAAGATGTGGCGCTTATATGCTGTATAGCAATGGACTCTGTGTTTGAATTGATCAACATCTCTGCGGAAAGTACGCTTCTTTTGACTGATGGGAAACTTGCTGCTTTTGTACTTGCATATGCGCTTACCACACTGGTAGAACGCATAGCAAAAGCTGTGGGTTTGAAAATATATAACATAGGGATATCATATCTAGTCTCAAATATGCACATTAGATATACGTTATTGACCGAGCGTTAAAACAACATGGCTTGATATTGGCCGAGGTCTTTTGTTGCGCTTTTATAAACCGAGACGTGGTCGATGTCCATAAAAGCAGAGAAGAAAAAAGAGGCCCATATTCAGCCATCTTTAGCAAACAATCTTGGCTAATAAAGGATTTACTACATAGCAAAAAAGACTTTTCTGCATTGAGAATGAAGAATGACTTGTTTATTTCGAGAGAAAGGAAAGAAAGCCAACCTTTTTTTTTTGGTTCAATAAAGCCACGGGAGTCTTAAGTGTCTTCTCGTTTTTCTTTACTGTCTGTTGCTGCCTTTTCGACTCATCCTTGAAATTCTCCAAAAATTACGAAAATTGTATGTCTCTTGGTAACTTTTGTTTTTCCTTTTTTTTTTCTGGGCAATCCCCAGCGGTTGAAGGTGAGGCCCATCTTGCCCGCTCGGGTAGCCAATCAGAACATAGGCTTCGCTCCTTTAATTTCACTATCAAAACTAAATGACAGAAATCTAGAACAAATAGACTCTAGGACGTAGTCAAGACGCAGACCTAGTCTTACCGGTTTCACAGCGTTCTCCCGTATACCCCGGTCGACAATTGCACGAGAAGTTGTTGAGACCATCAATACAGAATGCGCCATTGGCACATGTGTGGTTGACACATTCATCGATATCTGTGAAAAAAGCGAATTATTTGAACAAAGCTTAATCTTTTTGCTGCAGAAAAAAGGCAGAGAAACGTTTACAAAAGGAAGTGAAAACATACTACTTATTTAGAAGTTAAAACTGTGAGGTGTATCGGACACCAAATCAAGCGTTTTTCATGTTTTACTTTTTAGAATCCTTACCGGCTGCTTACTACTCCCATCAAAATTAGGTCGAAAATTCGAATTGAGGTCTTTTTTTTTTAAGCCTTGTTTTCCTCTATCCAACGTCCGCCATTATTCAAACCACGAAATGACCGCGCGTAAGTCTCACAACTTTTCGCGCAAACTTTGAATCATGTGTTCGTAGCCAAGAAGTAAAGATTGCTGTAATTGAAAAGATTTAGGAGAGTTTTAAGATAAGGTGAGTTTTAAGGCCGTAAATGCCGCCCTGGAGTTGTGTTATGCAGGATTTAGCAGTGATTTCTTATTCCGAATGCTGAAGTATCGCTACACAGGCCAAACGAAATAGCTGATGGAAGGCATTCGTACACTCACATCGCACAAACCTCCAACCGAAGTGTCTCTTCAGCCATACTTCCTGATCATTTAACCGCCGATTTTGTTATAGCGTATGCTCGTAGATTTGGCATGAAAAAAAAGAAAGATTGCCATTTCAACAATATGAAAAACACGTTTCGGCTAGCCATGCCTTCAAGAAGTCGCGAAAGGACGAGTGTTATGTTTAAGTGTTGCAATTACCCTGTAGATGCTACTGATACTTACTTGTCTCACATTGATCCCCTGTGAATCCTTCCAAGCAGCTGCATGAGTAACTGTTAACACCATCCACGCAGGAACCATCATTAGTGCACGTGTGATTTAAACAGTTGTCGATGTCTGCGAAGAGAAGATATCTGATGAAAAAGAGAGATTCAACGAAAAAATTTAAATAATCTCTCTTCTTAATTAAATATCGCTGTGAGCTCCACGATGACAAACTACTTAGAAATTTGATATTTCAAGAGATTATGTATGCGTTATTTACGATGTAAATAACGTAGACTTCATTTGTGTCTTCGATTGTGGAAGTCTTCAATTGAAGAAGTTTTGAGTGTGCTCTATTCTGTTGTAAAGCACGCAGGAAGCAGCTCGAATACGAAAGAGGTATAGGGCGAAACACGAGACGAAATTGATTGTTTTCTCTTTACTTCTTGGGCTAGAACTTCTTGCAACTTCTTATTAGTATAGTGCGAATAATCTGATCGGTTGATTAACATTAAAGCTGCCAATAAGTGTCAAAGCATCAAAGTTCCAATCTGAAATAGTTCACAAACCGAAATAGGTCAACAGGTCGAAGTCAGCTCTTTTGCTTTGATCTTTTCAAGTCTAAAGACAGAATCTAAAAGTGAAATATTCAGAGAATTCCGGCCAAATCGTGGCTCATGAAAAGACGCAAGTTTACAAACGTAACAATTAGAAAGCAAACTGCTAAAGGCGTGTGTTTTATGAATGAACGACAGTCGAATTCATTGGAACATGAAGATTTCTCAAGATGACAACGTCTGAAAAACTCTGCTGTTGTGACTGAACTGACTGAAGGGCGGAAGATGAAATTTCAGGCTTGGTTCACTGCGATGACCGGAGATCGCCATGATGAGCTAGCCACGATGTACCTTAGAATGATCGCGGTTCGGGGCTCTGAGAGTATGGATTGTAAAACTTGGTGTACCAGTTTTGTTATATTTTTCATCATTGCTTTTTGGTTTTGTTTTGGTTTTGAACAAAACCATACATATCATACGAGTGTTAGCTGTGATAGGGTTTTATTACAGTAAGTACTAAAAATGACTATCTGACTGAGCGCGAAAACCTTGAAAACTCGGACAGTTCATTTTATTTTCTCTTTGGTTATTTTTATTTCTGTTCACGTTAGAATTTCGTCAATAATGGCGCTCCGCACGTTTAAAAACCTTCTTTTGGTTTTTCTGCTGGTACTTACCGGCTCACTTGTTACATGCTAAAGAATTCGATGGTGAAAAAAAAAAAAAGTTTCTTATGCAGCTTTGCGAGTTAAGGTGGTCTTTTTTTTCAGTGTCTTTGTTTTCTCACTCATTTCAATTTTTGTGGTTTTCATCATTCTTATATCATTATGATTATCACAAGGGTTTATTCTCAGACACGGTAAATGCATAGGTCACACAGTTTCAGATTTTGACCTAATGCCTTGTTTGAAACGAAGTTATCAACAGTTATGATTACGCCCATCAAAGGTGGCGTGCTCTGATTGGCCAATTTTTAGGACTTTTATCCCCAGCAAGGCCCGCTGATACGTATCGTAAGTTACATTCCCTAGGATCAACCTGTAAGCAAGCTCTTATTATTAGCGCTTGGGTAAGAATCTTTCTTTTCTCGCGGGAAAGTAGGAGGCCTTTCAGTAGCAACGCAAGCCGGCGATAGGTCTTTAAGGAGTCTGGCAGTCACATCAATAGTGCTAAACCCTCGATAAATATCTTCCCGACTCGTCTGAAATCTTCCTCCGGGCGGAGAAACGCATGTCATGCAACGGTAATAATGAAGTAATACTTGAGGCAATATCAAAAGGGGTAAAAACTCGATTCGCTCAAAATAGGTCATCAAGAGGTATTGGCTTAACTAAAATACCTTTACAAATTTTCCCATCTCCTGTTAATTCAGGGGGACATGGACCACAGATGATAGAATTGTTATTTTCATAGCAAGTGACGTTTGGATAACAGGAATCTATGGTGCAATTTACGATCATTATGTCACAGTTTCTACCAGTGAAGCCAGCATGACAATTGCAGGTGTAATTATTCACAAGATCAACACACGTTCCTAAAAAGTGAAAGAAAAGGTGACAGAAATTAAATTTAGACTGAATGTTTTAGAAAACCTGCGGGGCTGATTTACGCGTATGAGGCGACTATTATTCTAACAAAGAGGGAATCGAATTATGAATTGGTGGGACGCCAAAATGCCTGGATTGCGCATGTAAAATCTCTTTTATTCGAAAGGGATATTTACTATTTCCACACGTCAGTTGTAGACATTCATTTATGTCCTCTTCGCATTTCGGTCCGGTGAAACCAGCTTTGCAGTGACAAGTAAAGTTATTTATCTGGTCCACACATGTGCCTAAAAGGTGATGTTTTAAACGTTAAAGTTATGGCAATAATGACAATAATCCTTGTCCCACAGCATTTTGCAATAACTCGTGCATTTTGTTGTAAGTATCACAGCATTTTGTAATAAAGGTGAGCTACGCATTTTGTCAGAATGAGGGTTGCAGCATTTTGTAATAGTCGTCGGCTTACGCAATTTATAACATTCTGAAGCGAAAGTGAAATGTTTCTCGAAACTTGCAGCCTGGGATCATTCTACAGAGTTGGTATCTCCGTTGCCCTCTTGCGAACAAATATTTGTCAAGCATCAGTTCTGGCGTTTTAAAGAAGGAAGGAGCAGTTTACTTAAACAGTAAATGCTAGATTGATAAGTCCCAGGAAACATATATTCCGACATATGATATATATATTTACTTAACATACATATTTGAAAAAAGCCTAACACGAGATTCTTACCGTGGATGCACGGATTAGACTTGCATTCATCAATATTTACAGCACAGTCATAACCGGTGAAACCGTCGTAACACTGGCAAGTGTAGCCATTAAGAACATCATAACATATTCCTAACAAAAAGGTTCCAAATTTCATAATTAAACGAAAAAAAAAATTGATTAAGATAAGAAAAAAAATGAACCAAACAGGCAAACGGAAAAGCAGGTTGATCAATAATTGTTAATGGGCTGGTTGAGTAAGGGGTAAAGGAGCGTAAAAGAGTAGGGCACGAATGAGCGTTGAGTTTCAGGATTGAAGGAACGTATGCAGGTGTGTAGGAGTGCGACTGTGAAGAAGGGCGGTACTCCAGTAGCGAAGGAGACAGGGCGCAGGGGAGTAAATAAGGGCATGACGGCTGCGGTGTAGGAAGAAAAGAGTGCAAAAGAGTAGGAATATACAGTGTAAAGTGTTGCTTTGGCCCCAAAAATGGGGCCAAAACGAGTGAGTCCAGTTTGGTACAGGCTTGGGGTCAATTCGGCCCCATTGAAATGGGGTTGCTTTTGGCACCAATTTTTGGGGCTAAATCGACCCAATTGTGAGGGCCAAATTGGAAAATACTGAAGCCACATTGTAATTTAAAGGGGCCAAAACCGCCCCCAAAATTTCAGCCCTTTCACCCCTTTAAAAATGACCAATTCAGCTCTAATGTCAGGCCTCTTCAAAAGTACAGGGCTCTTTTCCTCTTCGTACCGATTTCCCTCCTTACAGTCAAATAATTAAAATACACCACATACTTTATCTTTCAAACACTCATTTATTAGGTTCTTGATATTGTTTATGAAAAAACCTTTTACAGTGCGTGATTTTACAGTTATTAAGAATCTTAATTGTGGTATAAAACAGACAAACTTTGAAACATCATGTGAAAGAATAGAACAAGACACATACATATTTAACATTATTCAACCATTTCCTGAAATAGATCTCATCCCTAAACCAGTACACTTCTAAAAAGTGCAAGCATTGCTTGAAATTACGCCCATAAGACAATTGTGAGTAAAGCTTCCCTTTTCAATGACTTGGGAATTGTGATAATGTAGTGGTGGAGCTCAACAATTAATTCGCGTCGGTTGCTGTAATTGAAACCCACCACGGCAGCGTGGAGAATTTTAGTGATCACCCGAGTGCTCGTGGGATTGCGTCAAGACAGGTGTTGGAACACCCATTCACCTTTGAACCACTAAGCTCCACTTACGTGAAAGAGATTCTGGAGAATTTAAATCCACGAAAGGCGGTTGGCGCCGACGGCATTTTACAGCGTCTCTTGAGGCTCGCAGCAGTCCCGGCCGAGGAGATTACACGCTTGATTAACTTTTTGATGGCCAACCGCTCTTGGCCAAACGAATGGATGTGCAGCAATTTGACACCCGTGTCAAAGAGAGCTATCGAAAAGAGAACTGTCACCTTGTGTCGGTCTATGAGAAAGTTATGTACGATCAACTTTACGGCACTCTCTGTCGCCACTTGTCACAAAACCTCTCTGGATTTCTAAAGAACCATTCTTGTTGCACCGCTCTTCTGAAAATAACCGAGGATTGGAGAGGGAGCCTTGACAGCAGAGAGTCAGCCATGGCCGTGGCCGTTGATTTATCAAAGGCTTTTGACTCTATTAAACACTATATTCTGATGGCAAAGTTGAAAGCCTATAGTCTCTCTCAATCTGCCTTGAGTTTGATGTCATCCTATCTACTGGGTCATAAACAGAGGGTTTGTTTGCTCGGTGTGTTCTCAAGTTATTCAGAGTCGAGGGCGGGGCTTCCACAGGGGTCCCTCAATTAATAACTTCATTAATGACTTGAATTACGCGGTCCCGGACGTGTGTTTGAGATTATACGCTGATGACACTACTCTGTATGTATCAGATGTCTTGCCCATTGCCCTGCAATTTGTTATGAACCAGGGTCTCAGCCGCCATTTCAGCCGCCTGTCAGAATGGTTTGGTGCAAGCTATTTGTTAATAAACAATGCCAAGACGCAAGCCATTCCGATCGGTCCTTGCAAGTACAATTTTGACGTAACTTTGAATGGTTCTGGCGTTACTACACTTCCCTCTATTAGAATCTTGGGCGTGGAACTTGATGGCATTTAAACTTCAAAAAGCATATTTCTAGTCAGCTAAAAAAGGCGTATGCGAAGACCAGTGCCCTTCGGAGAATTAGGCGTTTTGTACCTATGGACGTTATGCTAGCATTATACGTCTTTCATTTTACCACATCTAGAATACTGTAGTCCCCTCCTGTTAGGGGTGGGGAAAGGTCAGGCCAATAAAATTTGAGACGCCAATCATTACATACTAAAGACTCTGTCAGGGCACGGGAAATCGTTGTCTTACCAAGACCTCTTAAACAAATGTAAGTTGGATACTTTAGAGTGCTGGACAAAGCAGCAACCTCTGAATGTTCGGAAGCGATAACGAAAATCTCCTAAATAAGACTAAAACTCAAAAAACGCAAGCGATAACAAAAATCTCCCAAGTGCGACCAAATGCCACTAAAAAAGCGAAAACACACACGCGAGAAATCGTACGCGTAACTTGCTTACGGACTAATTAGCGTTAAATGTTTCAGCGTGCGCGCGCTAATTGCACGACACGCCTGTCCGGTACTTTTTTCTTAACAATGATCCTATTATTTAAATGCATAAGGAATATAGGGCCGAAATACATTAGAGACATTTTTTAGGATAAGAGAAACGTCTTAAAATTTCAGAGGAAATGGTGTTAATCTTTGCGTTCCCAAATTTAATCTTAGTTTTACGAGGAACTCTTTTATTTAGAAGTGCGCTCAACTATGGAATAAACTTCCAGAAGATGTTAAGTTGGCCGATGATGTTAATGTTTCTTAGTATAAGCTAAGATCAATTCAGCTGTAATTTTTATATTTAAAAGTGTTTTTGTGTGTAATTGTGTAATTTTTGTAACATTTTACATTTGTGTGTACATAGATTATCGATTATGTATTTAAATTTCTTTTTTTTCTTTTAGGACTAGATTTTATTATTGTAATTGTAGATTTAATGCACGTTCGTAGTTTGAACGAACATTTGTGCTCTTAGATGATAGCGTGGTTAAATAAATTATTGTATTGTATTGTACCAATCCATTCAGTTTCCACGTCAACTAGTATCCTGCCAGCCATACAAGGATACTATGCAATCATTTTTTTGCAGTCCACTGCTGCTCAGAGTGCTTTGAGTTGCTGGTGAGATATCCCTCCTGGATATCCAACTCTACTAAGGCAGAGAACTGTGCAAAAAATAAACAAATGAGCAAATTAATTTGTTGTTGGAGAAAAATAATTTATTGAAAGTACAAAGTTTCCATATATGTAAACAAACTGTGTATAAAAAGAAAATAGACAGCTATGGTTCAATGATCATCAATGATGTACTTTCACCACACTATTTATGTACTTATCAAGAAAAGAAATCATACGTTTATGCATTTCAGTTTTAGTACAGTTTTCATGAATTAATAAGCATTGCTTGTAGACTTAAAAAACAAAGCAGAGAAAGGTTTCTTACCCTCGATGGTATTTGGAATTTTGAAAGCCATCTAGGAGGAACCTATAGGTAAGTATTTGTTTTCAAAAAAATGAAACTGTCTGATAACATCCTATCAATTGACTCATTTTTTAATTTACCAGATTCAAACATTGGGTTTGCTTTGTTTTGTGCATAGTGCAAGTAAATACATATCTAGTATATTTCAATAAAAATGTAACAAATCTCATCATTTTTGGGGGTGCTTTCCTTTACATTTCTCCTCTTTAACTGACCAACTGGTGCCTTGTATCGAAATCAAAATCGAAAGAAAGTAATCGATAATGTACTCTTCACCATCCTGCTAAGTTTATTATATACGAACTTACTTAGACAATGCTCAGTTATGTCGCCTCGTCCGTTAAGCCGGGATCTTTGGGCTTAACGGATGATCCTTTTCTAATTTCTAAATCATAAATCGACGTTTGAAACCTCTTACTCGAAGGACTTGATTCTGCTCGCTGAAAGAGAAAGAGCCAAAAAATCAGCTTAATTGGATACGAACTAAGACATAGAAATAAAAATACCAGTTGATCTTTTCAAGAAAAAGGCTAGGAATTCAGAGTGAGAGATCCTAAAATCAGAGAATCTTGAAATAAGTTAAGTCCATCTTGTGCAGAGGCAGCATTCGAACTGTAACCGTTTCTAACTATCAGTGCCAAAATTAGAGCACATGACCCTGGTTGTGAAACCTCTGAGACTCAACAATAAAGGCTTAAGAGAAAAGGCAAACCATGCATGCGTCAAATTCTCTGGTGGGAAAATTAATTATCGTACCGACGAAGAACTTGTGTAATATTTTGGTTCAACGTTCATTGCAATCAATTATTGAACTTTGGACGCTTTTTTACAATAGGGAGTAGTGCCTTGCTTCGTCTGCATCTTGGCAAGGAGATCTTGGCCATCGCAACCATCTTTTCCTGCAATATAAGATACGAACAGAGATCAATAGAGCGGTCAAGTTTGTGTATGTAAAGTTACAATCAAATTTGTCGTTAAGCGAATTTCTTTTACTTACTTGTCCTTTCTTAGGTCTCAT
Organism: Pocillopora damicornis; assembly: GCF_964200805.1. Taxonomy (NCBI): domain Eukaryota; kingdom Metazoa; phylum Cnidaria; class Anthozoa; order Scleractinia; family Pocilloporidae; genus Pocillopora; species Pocillopora damicornis. The sequence goes on from NC_142682.1 coordinate 13,487,068, forward strand.
TCCATGTGACTGGAGCTAAGAAACAGCCTCTTCAAAGATGAATTCGCTGCTATAATTTATTGTGTCCGACGCACGCGGTCTAGGTTCGACTAATGTGATACGCAGAAGGAGCTGCTAAGACGCACAAGAAAAAGAAGGACGAATTTTGGAGAGAAATCCCTTTTATAACAAAATTTAATTCATTAAAAATCCCCCGCATGAAGTTGAGTAAGCCAATCGATAGCTTATTGTGCCGGTTTCGACCGAGTGAAAGATCTACTTTTACCAGTGTATGGCACTTATAACATTCCCGAATCCCTACGTCCTTGTGTCGTTCAAGTCGTTATGGGACTTTCACGTAACCAAAATTGTTGACAATTTTGGGTTAATTATCAGTCATTTCAAGAATTGCACCTTATTGGGGCAAAATTGGTAAATCGTACCCGGCTCTTGGAAGGGCCAAATTGAGAAAGAGTTCAAAAATAGAATTCATTTGGGCCAATTCAGACTTTGGAGGGGTCGAAATGGTACCTGTCTGACCCTTTTTGGCTTGAATACTCCAAAACTGACCTCAAGGGGCCAAACTGGCCCTCAAGTCATTGGGCCAATTTGGCAATGGAGGCCAAATTGGGGCCAAATTTTGTCAATTTGGCTCTCTTCATTTTACAGTGTAGGAGAGCTGGAAGGCAAAAGGACAGAAAGGTGGGAATGCAGTAGGGAAGGAATGTAGATTAGTATGAGGGGAGTTCTGAAGAAGCGAAGGGGAGCAGGAGTGTAGGAGTGCAGCAGAACAGGGGTGCAGCAGCGCGGGAGCGTAAGATTGCAAGAGTGCAGGTTTTTGGGAGTGAAGGGACGAAGGAGGGATGGAGATGAGGCGAGATAAGACGATGATTGCCATTTATGTTGCTTACCATTCTTGCAAGGGGATGACTGGCAGTCATCGATGTCAATACTACAGTTCTTCCCCGTGTATCCAGCTTCACAGCTGCATCCATATGCATTTACATAGTCAGTACAGTTGCCTTTAAAAGACAAAATTGCGCTTTTTTTGACTAACAACAAAATAAAGATTTTATTCACTTACATTGCACGCTTACTAAATGCCTATGGAAACAGTTTATACTGATCCTTTGATCTAAAAATGTATACTCGCGCACACCAGTTTCACCTATTCTTATTTTCTTCTCAAGTAGGAATGCAAATCCTTTGCGCTAGTAACAAAATAATAAAACATCAATCTCTACTAAGATTTATTCTCTAGATGAGATTCTAAAATTCTAGAAAACGTCAAATACTGTTAACAAACTCCCTCTCTTTCCCCACAATAATTGTTTGCGAAAGTTGGAAACTGACCATGAATGCACGGCAAAGAACTGCAGTCGTCATAATTTTCATTGCATGTCCTTCCAACGTATCCTGGATAGCAGATGCACGTGAAGTTATCGACTTCATCGACGCAACGACCTTAGTGGAAAAAAGGCTGACCATCAATCCTTAATTAGAAGAAGATATCAAGAAAATAACCACAAAAGCAGGTAAACTATAGTGTAGGTAACCAAAGAGAGAAGGGAACCTCTGCGCTGATATTTAGGACCTTCAGATTTGCATTTGTTCTTGTAAGATATATAATTATTAGTCACCTATAAATAAGTATTCCGCTTATCTTCTTAGTAAACGACATTATTCCTCATAACCATCATAATGAGTGAGATTAATAGGAAATTGCAGTGACTACAAAAATTTACAATTTTAGTGATCATAATCCAATAACCAAATTTACAATTTTGTCTTTTTTGGTTTTTTTTTATTTATTTATTTTTTGTTGTTGTTTCTTTCAGACTATAAGCTATTTGCAAATGTTAGTTTTTGCGTTCCGCCAAAATGAAAGTTAACATAGTTTGGTTTAAAAATATTTTGGTAAACCTACACTGGAACATAATCTGTTCCTGGAAGCTTTAGGTTTTCCTCGAATGTCGCCCTCAGAGAAATCTTTAACTCACGGAGAAGAGTTATGTCTGCGGGAAAATATGAGATAAAGAAATAAAAAAGCCTTAACTACCTCTTAAACAGGGGTATGATTGACAGTCATCTATGTCAATCTCACACTTGTCTCCTGTAAATCCAGGAATGCAATGGCATTCATAATAACCCGATCCTCTCGGTTTATCTGGATGAGGAACACATTTTCCATGGTTCTGACATTCGCACTTGTTTAAAGTCACGGTGATGTTGTGCGTGGAAAAGGCCTGACAGGCATCGGTAGCTTTGAGGAAGAAATGTGTCATGACATCTTTAGTCGCATTCCATATCAAAATATTCTCACGTATGATAGCCACAGTCGAACCTCCATTCATGAGAGAAACTACTACGGGCATGCCCTCCGGATCCAGAACGTTAATAGGTAACTCCAGAGTTTCTTGAAAAACCGCGAAATACTGAGAGTTTGAAGTAAATTGTGGAGCAAGATTAACTGTAAATAAAGATAACCGGATGTGTTAGGATAGCGCTTTATTCTAAAGGAAAGACGAGTTCACTGAGACAAATAATGTAGTTAGTAACTGAGCCGAAACCCTACTCTAAGGAAAGATAAAATTCAACCGGAAATGCTTTCTATGTACAAATGAACCTGAAGAATTTGCAAATACTGCGTAGTACAAATCTAATGTAAAAACCTAGCAAAAAGGGAGGGTAATATAACTTAAGCACCTCTAACAACAGCAGTTAATGGGTAATCGGACAAATATGCAGACAAAAATCTTGGAATAGGTATAAATGGCAGTTATTGATACAAAACAGCAAGGTTTAAGCTAGTTCTCATTTAGTCGAAAGCCTGCGTCTGATTGCAAGGGCAAAATTCTGTCACAACGGCTAAGTTTTTCACAAAAATACTACGAATTACGAAAGCGAACTATAACAGCGACTTGCTCCTGAAGCAGTATACTCGGAGAAGTTTGTCTCGGAGACCTGTCGCAGCGACTTGATGCGTGCTGCGTCCTGACGCAAGGGTAGTTTTCGAACGACCTGTCGATGTCGACGGATCAAAACTTGCCTTTGGCTTCGAAATGTACTTCACACCGAGGGCTTATTGTTATTGTTTTGTTCAATTGTTTATTTTTTCATTCGTTTATTTTGTCCTTAATCTTTGTAATTATAATAAATCAGTTTAAATAAAAGGAGTTGCATATACATAAGTACAATTGAAAATTTAACATGTGGCGAGGAAACCCGTAGAGAAACCAAGAGGCTTATGCGAGCTACAGGCTCCTTACATTTCACAAAGGGTAATATCTGTATTGTTGAAAAAATTTATGAATGGTTGAGCGAGAAAATGTTGGACCAGACGAGCTTAAATGGGAAATGAAAGGAGAAATAAACGAGGACAATGGGCAAGGAAAGAAATATTAATTTGAAAAAAAAAAAGGATCAATGAAAGACTGAAAGAATGAATAAGCGAAGGAAGGAATAAATGAAGATACAATAACAAGCTTACCTTTTCGTTTTGTCCATGAGTTTTTGTTGAAATCCGGAAGACATTGAGAACAGAAATCAGTGGGATTAATTTCGTTGGCAGCGAAGCAGTATTGATTAATGAAGCAAGAGTTACTCTGAAAGAAAAGGATATTGATAATGATGATGTTGATGACGATCAACATCATGATCATGATTTCTCATTGTTAGCAGTAGTTCAGCGTGAAAAAGTCTGGTTCATGTTTTATTGTAATAAAGACAAACAATAAGCAACACTACAACGCACTTACTTTGACAAAGCATCCTGAAGAAATATTGCAACTCATGCATCCAGAGTCGTATGACATAAATGATAATTCATCATGACTTGGATTTTCGCCGTCATTTGACACTGATATTGTGAGTCCAGCTGCGGGAGTCCCTTCAACGCCGTCATCAAAGAAGCCGTGCTTGACGGGAGATTCAGGCAAATGGCATTCTACCAAGACCAAATCTGTCATAACACCAGGGAATCGCTGCATTGTTTTCTTTGGAGTCCACGAACTATTTATTACCTAAAGGGTAATTCAAATGCATTTAATGTTTTAAATTTAGTAAGTTGTGAAGGCTTTTTACACAAATATGTGCTATAGCTATTTTTTCCTTTTTTTATATTCAAGTATCTTAATGATTTGACTTTTCCCAGGTCCTCTGGTCTTCGTGAGTAGTTTTGGAGAGCCAGCCAACTCTGAGGTTTTCTCGACAACTAGTAATGAGGAGGACACCAATTTCTAGGTAGTCAGTATTTCTAAGTTAAAAAAAAAAGGGAAAAATAGTTTAATGTCAAGATCTTTTCAATGATGACTGAAAGGAAAGCTTATTTTGCTTTGAGATGCAATGAAACTGTAGGAAACCAAAAAGTATTGTCATTCTTGTGAGTAAGCAACAGAGGAGGGAAGTGCTTAGGTGAACCATTTACTTTTTATTTTTGGTATTGAAATAATTCACTACTGTGTCTGGAGCCTCCAGTAATAACCTAAACGTTCAAAAATTGCTCTCAAATGTGCTAAATAATCGACCACAGATACCGCCATTAAATTTACAATACTAATTAATAATGGCAGCACGACTGATTGAAGTCAAATTCAGTCCGTGCTGTCGTCCCATTTGTTTATCACGAGTATGGTAACAGACCGAATTGGACTTCAAGAAGAAGATAACCAAGTACTGAAAGAAAAGGAAAATTTGCGATAAAAGAGTCACAAAGGAAACTAAGGTTATGATTGGTTGATTTAAACTACACATTTGAATGACATTGGCTTATTGTATTATCCAGTAGCAAAATGTCTGATAACAGACTGATCAGTACTAAACCGTCCGATAACAACTTGGCCGGTGAATTGGTGGAAATAGGAGTTTTTTAAACCAATCACAAACCAGGAATTCGTGATTTTTGTGATTAATATTAATAATAATGATGATGGTGATCATGATCATGATGATTATGATAACAAACGGGCCCCACTCGCAAAGCTGGGACACGTGGCTCACAAACTGCCCTGGGTATCGCAAAAAGAAAGAAAAAAGAAGCAAATAATCAAAGCAAAAATTAAAACAAAAAGACAAAGCAAAAAACTATTTAGCAACAACAACAACAAAAAAAGGACATGAAAATGTTTTTTTAGGGGAGACGATCGTTTATACGCAATTTCTAAATATTAAACAAATTGTCAAGATATGGAAAAAATGAGAATTGTAACTGTGCTGTGGAACGGGTAAATGAGCTAAATCGCTAACCAAAATCCAAGAAGGCAGTTCATGATCGGCGCGAGTATTTGAACAATTATTGTTATTATCATTGTCATAATTATCAGTATTATTACCACTATTATTAATCTTGAATTGTTACCTTGTATTCTTTTATATGACAAGTCAGGTTTATCGAGTTAATGAAATCACTTCCCATCACAGTCACTTTCGTGCATGGCCGTTGGCGCTTATCACAGAGACCATTTCCTTGTAACCTTTAATTCGGCAAATATGATTTAAAGATAGATATTCACTTGAGGCATGGTTAATAGCAACAAACATCAAGTTTTCATACCGTGACAGTCACGTAACATTGCCAAAGACTTTAGTGCTAAACAAGGCCATCTGATAGGTCAGAGGGTCTCAATAGGGTGATGGCTTTTATGACTAACGGTTAAATTTTTGGCCATTCTACGGCTAACGATTAACTGAAAGAAAAAAAATAACGGTTCATTTTTTTTTACGACTAATGGTTAAAATTTGTCCATGTTCAAGCCTAAAGGCTAAATGTTTTGTCCGTGTTATTGCTAACGGTCAACCCTTTTGAGACCCTCAGGTCACTGATGGTGACAATTTTAAAAGTCATGATTCTCCTGAGGCAACAAAAGTGAATACAGCTTTAATTTCAACTAAGTTTATACCTTTTCGTTATCTATCACTAAAAAATTAGTCATTCAATAATTTTAATAATACTAGTACTAAGAAACATCCAAGGAACTTAATTTGAGAGTGAGCCGCATTGAACTGAAAGAATGTTGCGCCAAGTTTCTGTAGGGCTAATCCACACATGTTCAGAAAAATTACATAAACATTTTATTAATCATTTCACAGTTTTGAAGCCATACGGAAGAAGCGACTAAAAACAAAGTTAAACTTACATAGATATAGACGGTGTGCTTCCAAATGACATTGAGCAATCCTTTGCGGTAAATCCCTCGTTACAGATACAGGAGCCATTGACACATTTTCCATTAAACGAACAATCATTCGGACACATTCTCTGAGCAATGTCAGACAAGATGGAAGAACTCGAGTCGCCTTGGTTATTGTCATCACTCTCATTAGAATACGATGAAAGGTTTCTGCCAACAATTTGACCACAGTTATTCAGAAGAACTGATATTGCAGAAATCGCAAAGGTTGGGTCGTTAGTCGCCTGAAAACAAAATAAACACACGGAGCTGGTGGACAGATGATCGCCATACTGCCATTTCCTTATCGAAAAAATAAAATATATTGATATTACACAATCCATAATCGATAATATTTTACCTAACACCAATACGGTAAATATCGCGCGGATTTATTTGATTGGCCTTTTTAGTAAAAGTTCTTACGAAAATTTATAATAAGTCTATAATAACAAAGGCTGGTGCAGATCAAACTAAACGGTCACCTTTATTTCCAGGACCTTAGTCTACTTACTACCTTAGAGTTTTCTTCATCTTTATCCGAGTGACTTAGGTTGTGTATGATTAACAATGATATGCTTCCCACTTGCAGTCGTGTAAAACTTTCCGCCAGATCGGGTACTTCTCTGAAATTATTTTCTCTTTTCCTTTTTGTTTTTCCTTCCCTTTATTCATTCCCTTTATTCATTCATGCATTTATACACTTTTTCAAAGGGAAGGAACATTGTTACCGTTTTCAGTGAGAACTTTAGAACACAGAAGGGAAAACACCTTCCCAAAGAAAAAGAGGGAGAAAGAAAAAAAGAAAAGATAGAGGAGAAAATATAAAGAAGGAAGGATGGGAGAGGAACCAGATGAAAAAATCTTTACCTCCAAGTCGATGGCACAGGAAGTAACAATTTCCGGAACATTTACTCCCAATGTCGTGCATAATTTGCCGATGTCTGTTTTCGAGAGCTTTTCCACGCAGTAATCCGTTGCATTTTCTTGTGTAAAGTTGCGCTTGTTTGACAAAGCACGTTTGCGTCTATGTGATTTGTTTGAGCCAACAAAGCCCCTAAATAATGTATAATCATCGTCCATGAGATCGTCTGAGATATGTGTGTCCCTTTTTACTGTGTCAGAGTTTCCAAAAAGCGATAATTCTCCCACGGTATTATCCATGGCATTTGGGAACTGCACTGGGAGCTGTTTATCACATTGTGCTTTACCATTCTTGTCTTTCCTATGACAAGAACAGGGAATCTCATATTCCACAGCAGTGTCATTAACTGGCTCCGGCAATCGGTTGAAGTAGCTTGCCGAGGGTCCCAATCTGTTAAGTTAATTAAATGGGTCCTATGCGTTAGTACTCTAAATGCACTTGAGCTGATGATCTGGTAGATGCAGAGCTGAGTGAGGTTGTTATTCTGAGGATAAGTGAACCAATGAAAAGGTTTCTAAATCACGGATTTACACGATTTAAAGATTTAAAGCCGTTATGGCCTTGTTAAAATCAAACCCAAGTGAGAAAAATGCGTTACACGAGCAAAAACCTTTTAATGATACAACTTTAAGTCATACACAGTAAATGGAAAGTCACGAACTCCAAATTACTGAAATTAAGCTTACGAAAAGTTCAGATTAAGGATAAGACCTTAAGGGAAATTCACAAATTCACTGTCCTTTCGATTCATTGCCACTGGGTCCTGGATGTAAAGAAAAAAAATGGGAATATTTGTTTTCGTAACAAAGGTGTTGATAAAATTGGTCGGCAAGGCCTCTTGCGCTTTGTATGCTGTGATAAATGAATTCAATTTAAACAATAATTTCGCAACAAAATTGTTTCACACCTAGGGGGACACAATCCTCAGGTCCCCTGATCTTGTCAAAATTGTTCACACTTAGGGGGAACCCACACGGTTTTTAATTCTTTGTATACACGTCAGCACACGCGACGATGACCGACGAGGAAGCCTAGTGGACAGTCGCTTACTTGCTTGATCTGCTCGATTGAGCTGGTCACACTGAAGCAGTCCCTCTAAAAATCTTGGAGGAAGTAGTAACCACAATAAAAACCACTACCTTGTATCTTTTTTGCAAGGTTATGGTAAGCTTTTCTTTTTTAATAAAATATGAATTCTACAAAGGTTTCATCTATGAGCTTTCAAAGGAAGATATGATAGTATACACAATAAACCTAATTGAGGATTTCCAAACATCAAAGGTCTTTTTTCCTACACCTACAAATCTGATAAGGAGTCTTCCTTTTTCTAACTCGTAATCTATATCTAAAAACTCGCAATAAGATTACGATGCACTCTACCTTAATTTGCGCCACAGTAAGTATTGTTTTGAAAGAAAAAGGTTAAGAGCAATGTTATCATGCTCAACAACTTTAAGAATCTTACAAGAAAAAGAACTCGTTTGTTTTTCTCATTTAGAAGCAGCAGAAGTTGCAGTTGTGATGCTTAAATCATACTCTGTTCAAACTGTTCTTTGGAGCAAAATTTCAGTGAAGACTGTTTTGAGCACTGTCACTTAACAAAATGCTA